>NC_041046.1:23936014-24239377 GCF_900634775.1 Gouania willdenowi | reverse complement strand
GTTGCAGCTCTACAAACAACAATGAGACATTTTAAACGTATGAATATTTTTGTATGGTAAATTGAGAAGGACAACGGCAGTTACAGTAAGTGCACCCACAATAACAGAAGACATGGCCGCTAGCATTATATCTAGGCTTCAAAACAAACTTTAGCATGCCAAGTACCTCCATTAGTGGCTTTTTTCTGCTGATAAGCCTCAGCAGCTTTGGAATTTGTGGATGCACAACCAACCTCCAGCATACCTAAACTAGATAACAAGAGTAGTAATAAATCTATTGCCTCCTGACACATCATTTCCCTTCTGTCTTTAGCTTTTTATACCTGTATTATATACAAATGATAGGTTGACCATAGCTGCTATATAAAACAGTCTGATCTGTCCTTTCTGGATCTGTCCTAATGCTAGTCAAGCTGTCGATGTTTATTGGAGAAGGAAGTATATGCTGTAAATGCAGAAGGTGGTGGAGAAGGTAATCCATGATGCATAACAGTTAGTTTGCAGTTGATAATAGTGATAATAATGGTATTTGTTTAGCTTGTTCTGTTTGTTGGAGTCCACACCTGAAAACCCAGCAAACACTAACATATAAAGATATGTTTGTCACCAAAGAGCAGAAACTTCTAATGTCAAACTGAACATTTTTCAAAGATCAGTGCTTTCCCAGGCCTGAATAGAGTCATAATTAAAGACAGAGGTGTATAAAGAGAACAGTAAGGGACCCATCACAGTCCCCTTTGCAGAAGCAGTAATATGACCTCCACTCCAAACAGAACATGACCGAGTCGAAGAAAACTGTGGTCCACCTGTCAGGTAGTCAGTGATCCAGAAGACAGTAGGTGAGGCCACCCAACCAACTGCTGCTTCTCACCCAGAAACTGTTGTCATATGGTGTTAAATGCACAGAAAAAAAAATGAAGATGGCATGAAATCAACCAGATGATTAAGAGTGTGTTGCAACAGGTGAACGATTCTGTACTGGGAATGTGTTTAGACATCGCTGTCGCTAAATGCTTGTTCATGTCAGGGTCAGATTAAAAAAATACACACGCACCAGATTGTCATAGTTTGTTTTCCTATTAAGTTGAAAAGGTCAAATCCAAAATGTCCAGCCTTAAAGTCAATTAAAAGCATGTTTATTTTTCCAACTGAAAATTAGTTTGTCTTTCTTCCTTCCCAAAAACATTGTACTTTCTTGTTTATTATTATCTTTATTATGAGCCCATTATCACCTATCTCACTGGTTCCACAATGTTTGCTGTTGCGCCCCTCTTTAGAATAAAATATTTTTAGGGGACCCCATGGCAACAAAATTTTTCAAAAAAAGTTCAACAATAAACATTATGACTAATCTTCTTCAAAAAGCACACAAAATAACCTACATTTTTAAATCACATATTTTAGTCTTAATATTAAAGTTCTTTGAGTTCAAACAAAATACTGTTTTTCAATTTTTATGGTCAATGTTCAGCAAGGCCGTTCTCGCTAGCCCAAAAGTGCTTTTTCAGTTTTCTGCACAAAAAGCTTTTCTTACGGAAACAGAATGTTTTAAAGATGCGAGCAAACACCGCGGTCAGTGCGCGCTTGTCTGGAAAAGGGGTCAACTTGTCCACAGAGTCACGAAGTGACTGTATTTCAATACATCTGAGCACTAAAGAGTTTTCTGAGCAGAGTTGGAAACGGGGCACGTAAGTGTGTTTTATGTTTCTGTGTCACGTCGACACTGTAGTTACATGTACCCCTCCGTTAACAGGGACCCCTACACAGCAGCCTGACGCATGACAGCCCATCAGCAGCATTAATCTGGTTTCAGAGTCTGTCGGCGCACATTTCACAGAGATCCTCTTCACTACATCGCGACGGTACTTTGTCCGCGTTATAAAAATCATTACTTGGGTGGGATTAAACCAGCGTACACAAGAAATTACGCACGCCTCAATCATAGCACACAGAGCGTGTGCATCTTGGAGGTTTCCCCAAGAACATTCTTGCATAACAAAATAAAGTAGAGAAGCTGATATTCATCAAGAACTTCAATGCACTTTGTGTTTGAATGAGAGAACATATTTAATTGGACTCTCTTTCAGCAGTCCAGTCAGTTATAGGCCTGTACAATATTATTTAATGTGTGAGTGGGGTCAAGTTAAACATTTCATTTTATGTTGTGCATTTTTGGAATGTCAGTGCTAAATAAACATTTTCATATTTTTAATGTATTTATTCTTTGAACTTGATAGTGATCTATACAATTGCAATGTTTTAATTTTAGTGAGGTTCGCATACATTCAGAGCCATACATGCAACAGGACTAATTATTTGCATAATAATTTATTTTAGTGTTTCAGTTTTCGGCCTTGGTTTTCTCATTTTCGGTTTTGGCCAAGAATTTTCATTTCGGTGCATTCCTAGTTCCCGCGCCCCCCATCGTTGCCCCCCGTTATGACATCACACTCCCCCTACGGGGCGCACCCCTTAGTTTTGGAACCACTGGTATCATATCATGAACTCACTACATCAGTGCTGCAGTGCTTGTATTTCGGCCCGGAGGCGTTAATCTGCTTGTATGCCAACAGTCGTTTTATTCATTGACATGCAGCTACAATTACAGTTTAAACTTTAAGTTTAAACCATATTTTTTTTAAACAAACATGGCATTTAGATGATTTAGAAGTAATTATGTAACATTGTTTCAGCTCATTAGAAAGGCAAACATCTAATTATACTTGGTAATTATGAGAATAGTTGAGGGGGGAAAAAACAAATATTTAAGAGAGTTTTTAAAGCTGATAGACATGAAAGCTTTACAACCCAAATAAAGTATTTATAAGGCTGTTTTAAATATTGTAATAAAATTATAGCATTAAAAGGGTAGTGAGTCATAAGACAAGTATATTAAGAACCTTTCAGAAAGTAGTGCTGTGCGAGATGGCTGGAAAATGTATCATGATATAGTATTTCATATCAGTCGATATTGATAATTATTGATACATTTTTTTAACCTATTCAACCTAAGAACCAGGAGGAAAAAATGCCCTTATTTTAAATGTTCTCATCTACTATGGAAAAAACTGGAAAAACTAGGGTCTCGATCCGATATGAATATCGGATATCGGTCCGATATTAGCCTGAAAACGAATATCGGATATTGGATTAAAATTTCCGATTTTTTTTTATTTTTTCCTATTCATCTTTTATTTGTTTTATTCAATTGTAGAATAGTGTAGATATAATGTTGATGGTTAAAATGTATGTAACCATTTGGTTAATAATAAATGGGTCAGTTTTTCTCATGCCTACTGTTGCTGACTATTGTTCTCTGTTTGAGTGACATCACCTAATCAAACCTTTTCTAACATTCCACACTACAAAATAAATAATTATTTATTTCTTTATTGTTGAATAGAAAATAAAAAATATGTATGATTCATGCTGATTTCGGATCAATATCGGTATTGGCTGATACCCAAGGCTGCAATATCGGTAACATATCGGAAATGAAAAAGTTGATAAATAAATTTAAAAAAAAAAAACTGGTCAATGTGCAAATACAGACATTAAATAAATGCTTAATCAAACAAAATATACAAAGTATTTCACAAATAAGTTAGTGCACACCTGAGTGTTTGTATATATTGTTATTGTTTTGTTGCCCAGGCTTAACAACAAGATTATCTAAATGCTACAAAATCATGTACCAATTGAGGTGTTCTGTCTATATGTTCAATTTTATGGCGTTATATTATGTAACCAGATATATATATATATATATATATATATATATATAGAGAGAGAGAGAGAGAGAGAGAGAGAACAGGAAGACACTGCAATATCTGATTCAATACACAAGGCTCAATATTGCTATATCAAAGATAGTTTTGTTTAAGGAAGAACCTTTTCAATATTCTATGGCATTAAAAATACATGAGAGGACACACACAGTATCTTTTAAAGTGACTATCTTCCATTAATGGTATATTTTTAGTGTGGTCCTTATAGATGCCATTGAGCCATGTATCATTGGCACTCTCTACAAAACTTCATGTAATGTAACAATATATTTAGGGTACTGGTATTACAGACTGGATGGAAAAGCTTTTAGAGAACAATGGCAAGAACGGCTGAGAATTTTATAGCACTTTTATTACCTGAAGCTCTGGTTTAGGCTGAGGCGGAACAGCTAGGATGAAATGTTAATGTCACCTTTAAAGTGCGCCACATACTGGCAGAAGGACACACATCACGACATTGATGACAATGTTTTACAAATGTAAGGTGACAAAAGTGATTTTGCTTTGACCTCTCATATACTAAAAGTTAGATAACAATTCAAATGCAGGGATCTATTGACATTAGCGCTGATTTGTCTGGAGTAAAATGATTCCTTTCACACTGCTGACAACGAATAGAAACATGGCCAACCTCCGAGTAGGGCTGCACGATTATGGCCAAAATTGTAATTAGAAGGGATGCATCGAAATGAAAATTTGTGGCCGAAGCCGAATAAAATATAAACGCTTGGTTGAATACCGAACGCGGTTGTTAAGTTTTTCACTTTTTTTTTTTTTTTTTTTTTTAATAGTGAATAAATAGCCTACAATAAATTTTTAGACATGTTTTTAAAGAAAGTAAATGTTTATTGAATATTCTCACATTTTTTAAATATTCCAGTAGCCTTTGCTTTTCAAAAAAAAGCACAACAAAGTTTTTCATGTATATTAGGCCTTCAAATAAAACGAAACATGCATTCCAAAAAAAACTAAAGTGCATTAAAGGGGAGGTATCATGAAAAAAAAAATCACTTTATAATGGTTTTGCTACAGTGATATACATCCCTTTTGCCTCATTCAGAGGGCCAGAGTTGAAAAAGTTCTGTTTCCTCCCCTTGTTATACCACATTTTGTAAAAACAAAGTCAGCTCTAAACGGCCGAGTGGGATTTTGCCCACGTTGGCAGGTGACGTCACCTAACACGCCTCCTAGAATGTGAGCTCCTCCCTCTGCAACCATTTAACAGCTTTTTTTGCATAAGTCGGCCGAATATCTTCGGTGCATCCCTAGTAATTACAATTATTTTGATCAATATTTTAATCACGATTATTCATCCTGTTAGGCCAAACATCTGTATTTTTATTTAACTACTTTTTTAACAAACAATGTGAACAGTTTAGAGTCCAAAGGAAAAGCTATAAACAAGTGAAGCGAAGAATTTGTAAGTATTTGTAAATGTGGTTTCGGGTGTCTTTTCAGGATCTTACACTGTTGTCTTCATCATTGTCTTGTACGCATGTTGTAAAGTAAAATAAAATATATTTAAAAAAAAAAAAGAAAGAAATAGATATGCAGCAAAGTCCGCATTTTAAATGACAAAAAAAGAAATCACTGACGATCAGGATAATTTAATCGTGGCGGCCAAAATCGTAATCATGATTAAAATGTGATTAATTGTGCAGCCTGACCTCAGAGTTTCTTAAACCCATTCGAGCCAACAGCAGAGATAGACATGGAGACAAAACAGATCGCCTACCATCAAAGGACACATGCAGCTAAAGGCAGAAAATTCCAGATCACCCACCTTAAATGTTTTTGTACTGCATGAGAAGAATAGCTGATAAGAAACTAAGCCCACAGGGGGAAATCATGCTAAAGCCATTCAATACAGTTTTCTAACTGAAAGACAACATCTCTTCTGTAATCTCTGCAACACTAGATTCCAGATGAAGAATGGACTCCTTGTGAAGCAATTTAATGACAGATTCTGTAAAAAAAAAAGAAATCCACAGATTATGCAAAGGACCAAGACATTATAAATCATTTATAGCTCAAGTCCATATTTCTCTCACCTTATTTTACAACTATGGATTATGTGACTTTATAAAGTACTGGTTTGATCTCCCTACAAACAGAATGTTTGATTTGCCAAATAAATGGGGAACAGTTGGAAAGAGTGGGTAAATTCGGGCTCCTGGGGGTACACATTAAAGGAAGCCTGAAATAAGATCTGGACACCACCATCATCATCAACCCAGCATAGCATGTTCTTGTAATAGTTCCAGTGAGATTCATTTTGTCTTCTTTTTTAATAGTCAGGAGATAAACATTTCCTGAAAAACCTCGTCTGATTTAACAAAACCTCAACTTAACAGAGCATGTTCTCTGAACTCTGAGAAGGAACAAGCTTCCTGAAGAACTGCTTCAGGAAAATATCCTAAGGTCCTGCTGTACAGTACAGAATGCAAGCAGTACTGTGGCGGAGAATAAAGTATCTGCAGCAGGTCATCTGAGAAGATCACTGGTGATAAGGTAAGAACTACCAGAACTATTCTCCTCAACGGGCGGGTCACCTCTAGCCAGAATACCTGCTATCTGGAGTTTCTGAGAGAACGTCTTGATGTCCCGCCCTCAACAGCTCTACTTCCTCCAAAGCCTCTACCAGTCTATCAGAAGCTACGCCGCTACGTTTGTGCACGCGCATTGGAAAACATAACAAATTCACATAACTAGAAAAACTACACATTTATTGTTAGAGTGCCATAACCTTTTATTAAAACATGTTTTTTACCTGTCCATGAGAAATATCGCCAAATCCTGGTCCCTTTCGCAATTCTGTTACAGTAGCAAGTCCCTCCACCTTTGAAAAGCAGCACCGAGATAAATTCTGTTGAGGTCACGAAGACGTTTATCCACAAGCTTTGTACACGGACTTATTTTTTCTTTTTTAGTAGAATCTTTATATGTTGGCAATCGTGGAATGGGTAAATGGAGTTTTGGAGCGCTCCTCCATGACGTTATGCTACTCAGTGATACCAGTTTGCTGTTGTGACGGTGGACGCGCAGTCACTTTGATTGACAGTGGCCCACAGTGACTCCAGGAAGTCGAGGCCTATTGGCTGGGCGAAGTCGGCGCTTTCTTGCATTTGTATAGGGGTCTATAGGATGAAGGCGGGACTTATATACATTAATGTATATGAATGACCACTGGCAGTAGACCATAGTAAAAGACTAGTTAGGTATTTTTTCGCATTTCAAAAGAATCATACATAAACATAGATGTCTCAAACTCCAGATATCAGCTTTAAGGCCAGTTTACAACTACACAATAACACACACTCAAGGCCCTACACAAAGACTCCAGCATGTTTTGACCAACGCTATCGACAACACTTCACACAGTCCAGCTGGTTCACCAGCGAACTTCAGGCTGGTCTGAACTGTGGCCTTTGACAATAAACCGTGTCTTCAACCGACCAACAACCCCCAACATCTTGACTCTGTCTCTGCTAATTTCACCCCAAATCTCCATAACCATTGGATCACCCCAGCCCCCACCACCACCACCACTCCTCACCAAAAGAGCCATAACAATCAGGCAGATACAGACATAAAACATACAACTTTTACTAAAGTTTGTCTATGAAAAGTAAACTGCATACCGTCTTAGATGGTTTACATAAGAGGAAAAAGATAGACAAGAAGAAGAATGAAAAGAAGAATCATCACTTCAGCCCTGGCAGCGTCAAAAGCAGTAAACAGCAGACTGCAGTTTACTGTGTTCAAGGACATTTGTTGAGGCATATACATTCAATATACTATTGAATGCTTCTCTTAGTTGGATTAACTAATACTATTCAAGAAGAGATTAAAAAAACAAAGACACTATTACAAAAGACATTATTGCTTGCTGTTGCTCATGTAAAAGTTTA
Source organism: Gouania willdenowi (assembly GCF_900634775.1). Taxonomy (NCBI): domain Eukaryota; kingdom Metazoa; phylum Chordata; class Actinopteri; order Blenniiformes; family Gobiesocidae; genus Gouania; species Gouania willdenowi. The sequence goes on along the minus strand of NC_041046.1, from coordinate 24,231,678 downwards.
AACGAGGCCATCTGTTTTTACGATTAGCACCTACTATATTTTGGCTCCACAGAGAATGTCACCCGTCTCATTTCTCATTTCTGACCATCACCCAGTGGCAGATTTATTTCAGAGTATAACTGTGGGCAGACACATTCTATTAAAGGATGCACAGTCCTATGGGAGCCATTTTTCAGGGACGGCTAATCCAGCTTTGGCGAGGCAGCACACTTTGAAAGTTCCTTTTACGCTGAAAGATGGAAGAGAGGAGCAACAACATGAGGACATTTTTTTCTGATTAGTGTCAGCTGTTGAATGCTTTAAAATGACTGCAGAATGTATGTTTCTATATTTGCATTTTTCCAAATGTTCTTTAATTTGATAGGAAAAAAAAAACGTATTTCACTAACCTAGACAGAACACACATCTCGCCGATGTCGGGAAGATGATCGAAGTTACATCGGCGAGACCTATTATGGAGAGCGTTTGCTCATTGGGCAGACGTCACGGAGACATCGGCGTTTGGCCGATGGATTAAAGACGCTCAGTGTGGCCTCTCTACAGCTTATATTAACCTTTATTTAGCTTGGATCATTCAATTAGTATAAATATCTCCATATCCATAGTCGAGTGTTTACCTTGGCAATATCACAACATCAAAAAATAAAAACAATATACTACCACTAAATAGCTTATTATGTGTGGACAAAATAGAGACAGTTCATGATCATAAATGTATTTTCAGCAGCATAGCCCCCAGCACAAAAACAGCTTCATGGAAGTGACATTTTACAGTTCTACAATTTTATAAGTGGTATCACCGATTTGGGGGGGGGGGACCACAAAATGAAGCATTAGGAGTAGAATATTGACGTACGATCTGAGGCTGACAGCGGCGAGACGTAAGCGTGCTTTCTGGGAAAGGACTGAGATCATGAAAAAAAAACGATTCACATAAGAATCACGATTCTCATCAGCCGCAATTCTGAATCGATTCATAAACTTCAAAAATCGATTATTTTTTATTACAAGTCAAACAATACAAGTAGAAACACAAAACCAAAACAACAACAAAAAAACACACACAAAGTACAGGACAAAAGCAGTTATACAATTCTTGTAGTCACTGAGAGTTGAGACTTACTTCAGGAACGAAGGGGCAGTTATTTCTTGTACAGTAAGTTTTTATTTGTTTAGCATGAATAAATGTTACCGTTTGTCTTAAGTTTGCCTTTGTGCGATTACATCATTGGAATCAGTTTATTTAAAATTATCTTATACAAACTGTGTGGTTTTGATGCCATTTTGCCTTAACACTCGATGCACTGTATCAATTTTTTAATCAAGAATCGATTTTAAATCGAATCGTGACCGTAACAATCAGAATCGAACCGTGAGACACCCAAAGATTCACATCCCTAGTGGAGGTAAACTCAACCTTATTATTTCTTTTTTTCTTTTTCTGTGTCTGACTTCACAAATACTCACTTTAGGTAGGATGGTAAAGAACTGATCATATAACCAGCTAGAGAAAGTGTTAGTAGTGATATATTCGCTGAACCACCTAAAACCCGAGTCATAAGGCAGAAAAATCTTTGAATTATTATTCTATATCCTTGCCGTGGTCATCAACCTTAGGTTCGCACCAAAGCAACAAGATTCAGAGTGCTGTCAGCTGAAATAAAATGAGCATCCTTCGCAAGGTGACGAACCAGTAAACACTGCTTCTCCACACATGGTTACAAGACCCATAGTCGTGGGTGTGTACCACAAGGTGTACATAAGGATTTTATTTGATCTGTTTGAATCTCTCCCCCTGACAGTGTCTGTCTCCTTCAATAAGCCCTGGATGGTTTCTCCTATGTCTCACGTCTTGTGAATTCAATATTTTTCCAGACTTCTAATCTGATTTTGTATCATTCCCCATTGCCACTGCAACATTTATTACCTACTTTATGGATTGTATCTGTGTCCTGTAAGGACCTCCACTGATGACGAAAGGCCTGTCTCCTAGGCAACAATACTATTACTGAGACGTGTTTATAGTATTAGGTATCAACACGTGACCTTTATGAATCCTCTGTACTACGTCTTGTTACCAAAGGGGGAAAAACAGGAAAGAAATGTCATGGAAACATACAGTCACAATATTTCACTGCATCTAAATCACATCTCACCATGGGGGACACCTTTTAATAGGAATGAATGGAAAATAGATGTGTCGATTTCTATGAATAATATCTGAAATCCTTTGTGTCAAATGATGAATGGTGATAAGGTAATATCTGGGAATAGATTACATATTTTTCATGAAAAATTATGAGGAACAAAATCAAAATCTCACAAAATGTACTTTTTTAAATTAACAGGGTCATCTGTAGCAGCCTTTTGTTTTATTTGTGAGAGCTTAACGTTCACATAATGAATTGTCCTGAGAAAAGAAAAGAAAACAGCTGGTCTAATGTTTTTATAATTATAGGGTGAATTCAGAGAACCAAAGAAGGAAGAAGAAAAGCACACAAATGCCTCAGCAGTGTGTAGATTTCCTCTCTGCATGGGGCAAAACAAATCCCAATTTATTTTGTGCTAGTTTAACGTCAAGATTAATCTCAAATAAGGGTGTGTATGTATATATACAGTAACTGCTTAAACCCACTCTGTATTCTGTCGGGGACATTTTTTTTTAAAGTACCAAGGCAGCTTGATTACTTATTAATAAGATTGACGTTTCAAACTTTTTCTTTAATGCGTTTAGATTTCAGCTCTCTCTTGATGCTTCACTGACACTGTCATCTAGGCATCAAATTGGCCGACTCCATTCTCCACCTTTCTTACAGAAGTTAAAATTCAGACAGCGGCATCAGTGATGTCATGGAGCTTTAATATCAAAGGTGTTTCTATTATCTATGAGCACCGTGGTGAACTTTCAAAGCCAGAACCAACGTTTCTGCACTTCAGCCTGGGGACCTCACATTGGGGCATCTCGTGCACAGAATGATAAGTGAGCAATTAGATAAACTGAGTGACTGATGACTAGCTTTTTCCAAGTAAAATGATCATATTCCTATGATCATATTTGTGAAATTGTTTAACACTAATAAAGAAATTGAGATGCTTTTTCTTGCTATAGTTACTTTTGATAAAAACCCAGTCGCAGTTTGAAATTCATTTTGTGGGAAAGATAATTTCCAACAAAAGAACACAATGGTTTGAGTTCGTGGTTTCATAGTGAGGTTCAGTTGAAAACTAACAGACGATTAATTATCCCGGCATAGCCTAAATACCAATGTAATTTAAGTAAACAACACAAAGGAAATCATGCTTAGATTTACATGACAATGTGTAGTTGCTCTCTTTGCTCTATTCATTGGAAATCGTCCACTTAATAAGGAGGTCACTCACAAACAATGAAGCAATCCACTCACACAGTCTAGCACAATGGTCACCAACACGGTGCTCGCGGGCACCAGGTCGTCCCCACGGACCATGTGAGGTGCCCTCAGCAGCTCTAGTCACCAATGAGCTCCATTTAAATATGATTTACTTTCCAGGATTCAAACTCCTGGAAACCGTAAATACATATGAGAGTAAGTTAGTACATACTGCTGATAAAGTTTGTGTTAAAAAAAAAAAAAAACATCTTTAAATGTTTATTTTCACTGAAACATTGTGACAAATGTTTTTAAGTGTTGCAGATCTGGTGTATGGTCAATGGTATGTTATATATAAGATATATTTTAAAAAACACAAGGTGGATTTTCTCTAAAATTCAATGAAAATGAAACACTTTATTAAATTAGGAGAAATAAAGTGTTTCATGTTGAAACCTCAACATTTTCTACCTTTTTTAGTTACTGCGAGCCTTTATTATTATCTTATCCGCTAATTAAAGGGAAGCTCTTTTCTAACTGGTAGCCCTTCGGACTATACAGTACCTATGAAGTAGCTCACAGTTTTGTAAAGGTTGGGAACCCCTGGTCTAGCACCAGGTGTTTCCATGCAGGCAGACCTGCTAATACTGTATCATGTTTTTCTGCAGTCTGTGCCTTCTCCTCGACCCTTCTCTCTCTCTTTCTTTTATTTCATGTGTCTTGATGCTGGAGTTGGCAGTTCCTGATCTGTGGTTTTCGGTAGGGCTGGACGGTATAACCAAAAATGTATATCACTGTATTATTAAAAATTCTAACGGTTTCACGGTATATGACAGTATTTTTTTCTTCATGCATAATTAGGTGTTCACAGCATTTTCTACTGGTTGAGAGATGAATTACTGCAGTAGATTAACTTAGGATGGTCTGTTTTACTAATAAATGATCAGTGAATATTGTAGAAGAATTCCACACTCGAAGTGATACAAGTTTGCAACAGCAGCCCAATGGCTCTTTGCCGCACTAGCTTAGCTTTAGCATTAGCTTGATTTCTAGCTTTAAATGCTGCATACTCAGTGGTGTGATGGTTTCTTATGGTGACTAAGGTAGTGTTTTGTTTGCAGCTCCATCAGGACTTATTTCCGCGTTATAGGAATTACAAATTGCGATCTTTTGCTCCTGTAGAATAGGCCTGCGCACGCAGGCACACGCTCACATGAAGCTTCAGAGCTTTCAATTGTGTCTTTCTTATCCATTTACACGTATGATTTACAACGCAACAAACACCAGAGCGCAACGGTTTACCTTCCTATTTAGAAGTGCAACGTTGAAAAGGGTCCGGTCTGAAACGCGGCGCAGCGTTCAGAAAGTTGTGTAATCAAATACACCGGTATGGCAGTATATTAAAAATTCATATCATAATGAAAAACTAGTCTGGGACACTGACGTTCTATCGCTCTGTCCTGTTCTGTTCTCCTCTTTCTGTCTACTAACCCCAACCAGTCAAAGCAGATGGCTGAGCCTGGTTCTGCTGGAGATTTCTTCCTGTTAAAAGGTAGTTTTTTTTTTTTTTCTTCCCACTGTAGCTGATGCTCGTCAAAGTGAAATTGTTGTTTTTTTGTTAAGAATTTTATAATTTGATAAGCGCTACGAGATTACTATTGTTGTACGTGGCGCTATATAAATAAATTTCAACGTGTAAGAAGACATAGTTGGGAGATTATTACCAGAATAATGATAGAGCTTTGTCATACATGGTCTGAGGGTAGTATGAGTACAATTTAATTCACTGTGAGAAAGCAGTTTCTTTAAAATCTATCAGTTATCGTACAACCATGATAATGCCTTAAAAATTGACTCACATGAGATTTCACATTAACATTTTACTTGTCTTGTAAAGCAATAATAAATATATCAGATACTACTAATTCATAGTTGATAATTATGCTATTTATGAACAATATCAAACTTTAACAGGACGTTTCTATTAAAAAAATGCAGTGATCTGCTGTGGTGTGGTGTGAACACTGCCGTGGGAAAACAGTGAAGGGTATTATGTCTTATGTCCCCTAAACTCCCGTAGCCAGCTATCGGCTATCTTTTCTCAAGCAGCCGTAGAGCCGAGGCTTCACTCACTGCCATCAGTTTCCATCAACCGGCCAAAATCAAAGAACAGCACAGGAGGCAGAAACACAAGGACACAAAGGTATGCAGTGAGACACAGGAGGGGAACATGGTGATAGCTCTCTCACTCCCGACCCTCACACACAATATTCCCTGATTGCTCTAAACAACACGAGTGATAATGTGAGGCAGATGGTCCCTGATACTAATGAGAACTCTTTGCTTGCCTTTCCTGTCATTACATCTATGGATTGGAGAAGTGCTGTTTTCTTTGTTAGCAGTAGTCAAGAGGAAAAGTCTAGTCTGCTTTTGTAAGAACTGATGAAAGCACTATAGAAGAGTATGAAAAAAAAAAAAAAATCCTTATCAACTGCTTACATGGAATGCATTTGGAAGCCTCAAGGAATCTAGTATGCATATTTTTGGATAATGTGAAGAAAACTCTTACTCAGAGAAAATGCAAGCTACACAAACATAGTCCTCCCATGGAGTCAAACCCAGGCCTAGGGTTGTGTAAAATGTCTTTACAGGTCAGTAAATAATCAGAAAGGCATATTTTTTTGCGATTTGAACCTACAGCATTGACATAGAGAAAAAAAAAAAAAAAAAAAACTTTTCATAGCAAGAACCAGGGTTCTCGGTACCAAGGTGGACTTTCTGTCAAAACTTTGCATGTTTTACGATGCTCGAGTTAGGTTACAACCTATTTTAGCTATTTTAGCTTCCTCCCACAGTCAAAAAGCCATTTTCTAAAACCTATGTGAATGATTTATCTCTATATTAGAGGTGGGACTTGAAAGATTTTGTACGAATTTTGAGGGTTTCTTTCAACTGTTTAACATTAAAAATCATGATAAACCGATACATCGGCCGGCCGATATTATCTGCCGAATTTTGTGTTTTCTTACGTGTATCAGCCAATGCGAGCTGCTGCGTTCACCGCTCCGCATTATTTACAGAGAGCAGAAATGTTTACTTGTTTTTCTTCTACATCACCAGTTTTTAATATTTATTAAATATTTTTTACTTGTTGTTGACCTACCTCACCTTTGTTATTTCAATAAATGTTCCGTTTTTAAAAATTGAGACTCGTACCATTTGTTATCATCATTGTGTAATTTTTATGATCTAAAGTGAGGGAGTAAAAGTAGTATCGGCTCCAAATATCACCTCAAAAAAATTGGCAGTCCGTATCAGTCATCGTCATCAGTTTGACACATGCTATATACTAGTATACAGCAATGTATGACACTAATTAATCAACACATGCATTACATCCACTTGATAATCTCTGCTTAATTCTACTCTCACAAGATGATTATACTTCAATTATACTCCAAAATCCATGAAAAGCATGCAGATGGACTGAACAAATACCCGTGTTGCCTACAGCATCCTAGTGAGGGTAAAATGCTGATCTACCCTCTATACCCACCATCTTTTCCAGTCGCTTGATCCCTTACTAAGTGGAAGACACCCTTGAATCTAATCTCAACCATGACTTCCCCAGACCTGCTGCATCCATTAATTTAATTATTACATGCTCATCAAATGAGGAGTTCTTCAAAGTATTCCATCAATCCCCGTTCTAATTCTCAAATGATCACCTCCCTATCCTTAGCTCCTGCTTCCTTTTGTTTTGTCTTCAGTACTTAAAGTGCATACTCACTGGAATACAGACCAAAGTCACTGACCTTGTTCAAATATTTGATTGTTCTAATTCTTTGCTAATCTTGTTGGTTTCACTGCGTGATTCTGGGAACAGTCCCATCGCACTAAAATCATCATCCAATGAGTTCTGATGCATTTGGCTGAATATGAGAAGATTTTTCCAGATTGTTCAGGATTTATCCAGTTGCCTTTGTAGAGACTGTTCTGAAACATTAAAGTAATGTGACCTAGGTTTTTTTTCACAATCTCTCTTTATTAAAATCAGGCCACAACACGACATGGAAAAGCCTCACAAGCACGTTATGGGACGTTTATCATGAATTTACACACTGTTTTTCACTGGAAAAACAGCTAACAGAATGTCTGGATCAGCAATTCTCAACTGGTGGGTTGCGGACTTGTACTGGATGGGTCGTGGAAAGCTGGTCAAAGATAATAAACACATAATCTCTCATGGTGGACTTATTTTGAAAGAAACTTTTCTTTTGACAGGCATGCTGTGAAATGCATGTTGCACGGGAAAATATATAGATTTATGTTTTAAAAAAAATATATATATATCTGTGTTTTCAACAGCTACTTTAAAAAAAACTAAATTTGGTTGGTTGAATTCTAAATAAAGCCAATCGGGTCACGATTTAATGACCGTCACAAAAATGTAGGTCCCAGGGTGAGATCAGTTTAGAACCCCTGGTCTAGATAATGTGACAATACAACGAATTTTTTCCAATTCCGCCACAAATCCCGTTCAAAATTATGAGCGTGTTAAAGGTTGACTAGTAATAATGTTATCCTGTGATTGAAAATTCATGCGACGCATCATCTGAAGTGTTTTTAATGTGTTGTGATGAACAATCAGTGCAGATTATTACGACTACATTCAAATCTGAAAAGGCATTGGTACAAAGACATGTTCAGCTATTGGTGTATTAGTTGCACTGGTGATCATTTTACCTGGTGGCAAGTCACGGCAGACGCATTAAATCAGTCGGCTGTGCAGGATTTTGTGCTAAATGTGAGGGTGATTCGCCGGTTTGCGATTTTTGGGATGATGTGCATTTCCATGGTATATTTCTCATCAATGGGTGGCTAAGGGTCAGAAGTGCAGCAAACACAACATAATATTTCTCTTCCCACTTTTTTAGCATAGCCCTCCCATTTCCGTAAGTCATCTGAAGCTTCTAAAAACAGCAGTTGAGTCTATTAAAGCTGCACTACCTGATTCTTGAACCATGACAGAGGGGCATGGCTGAATTCAAACCGTAAATCCCGTCCCCCACTCTGATAATCCCTCCCAGTCTCCTCCTCTCTGGAAGCGCACGAAAACGTGCACGAGAGCTGAACGTGCACTACCGGTAAAACACGTCGCCACGCAAAAGGATGCACACAAAATATAGGAAAATAGAACATTAGATTACCTGTCTAGAAGGAAAACAGCCACTTGCTCGATTCCAAAGGTAGTCCAACATAGAAAACATGTTCACACCGTGCACGCGCTTCATTATCTATCACAGCAGCCAATGAGGAGGCTCCTTCGTGGGCTCTGCTCACCCCTCCTTTCTCTAAATCCTGTGATTGGAGCTGGTGGGGGTGACCGCCAAGATTTTATCTTCCGGGGTTTTATTAACTAAAATACTTAATTATAAGGCTCAGATAGCACACAGACGTACGATTTTTTCAGAAATTATTACTTTTACAATATACTATATGATGCTAATAAGAAATTTTTTTTTAGTTAAAGAAAATAATTTGAGTACCCCAGCTTTAACCCTATTTAGCATGTTTGATACAGTTTCGGTAAGTTTAACAGCCAGTAAAGTCATCTAAAGGTGATAAAACGGACACGAAACGGAACAATGTAAAGTGACATGGACGTGATTAAAAAACAGGTACACCCTGAAACGGAAAAATCAGAGGATCTTGAATAAATTCTAGTTGTCGCCATTACACAGCTTTCACAGCCATTACACAGCCTTCACTGATGAAGTGGTATGATTTTGATCCTGAGCAGTTCCTTTACTCTCTGGACGCTGCTAAGCCCACCTCTGCATTTCAGGAGAGAACAAAACTATGGATTTGTGCACTTGTGCTTACTCATGAGTGTGGTTTGGCTTTTATTTTTTTATAAGCTAAAATAATTAGTTGTCTCTTTATTGAAAGTCAACATCAACATATTCCAAAAACAAATAGAATAAGATCTATATCTTCACCTTTTGCTTTAACTGAAATAAGGAAAGGTCAGTGTCCACCTATTTATGGCCCTGACTGTAAATATTAATGCCTAAGCAAAAATAATTCAAGATCAAGGGTGATTAAGTTTGTTATTTGACTTCTGTGTGTTTATTAAAAACAGTTCGGAAAAGATCAATCTCACCCAAAATGAAACAAAACGGAAAAACCTAAGATGAGCTCAGAGCGGCACGATCTAGAGAAGAAAGTGCAATTTGGTGCTTAAAAAAAACCAGGCAAACTACAGAGTTTTACAGCTATTCAATGCACATTAACTGTCGTTTAAAGTGTAAAAAACCCCAGCTGAAAGAGGAAATAGCTTTCAATCTTAACAATGTCTGCCTTTCAATGAATTGCTGAGCAGAAAGTGATGACTGAACGCAGTTCAGGAAAAGCATCTCTTAGTGAGAATCCATGATGTTAACCCCTGTCAAAACCAAGCAGCGCCTGGGCTGTTGACGGAACAAAAAGCGATTTGGAAGGGATGAGCTGTTACTTCATGTCCTTAAACGTCTACAGAGGGGCATTTCAGAAATATGAAGCCAAACTAACACACGTGAGTGAATTAAACATCAGTTTAACTGTATCAAAAATTCAATCCAGTGTTTGGATAGGGACTAAAATGTATGTTGCTGTAGCAACCACGTGTTTTCATCCTTCAACCTATCAGGAAGTTAAGTTCCAATATTACCGGTTTACAACATCTAAGGACACTTTTCAATCCATCCATCCATCTTCAAACCCGCTAATTCCCGATTTTATCAGGGTCGCGGGGGTCTGCCGGTGCCATTTTCCTGCTCTCATTGGGCGCTGGGCGGGGGTACACCCTGGACAGGGCGCCAGTCCATCGCAGGGCACTTTTCAATCCAGTAAGACATAACTTAGTGGCTTAAAACTATTAAGCAGTTTTTTTATTGATAGATATTTTACTTTGGGCATTTTTATTTGTACTTATTGAGATTAATTGAAAGTACATTAACAGGTTTAAAAAAAATGATTTTGAAGGAGACATACTGAGGGACATGTTTCAACATGAACAGTGAACAAGTAACAAAAAGCATCTATTCAGTTAATCTTTCGTCAACCAGTAAGTCAATAGAAACGCCATTCTTGCTTCTAGCTTTAATGGGATGCCCTTCATACTGTAAGTAGGAAACAGGTTAAACCCCCCAAAAAATGAATGAATGTAATTTTTAAACCATCCTCAGTTAGTAAACATTTCAGTTCTGTTTGTTTGGAAGAGTTTAAGTTTCTGTTCTCTGTACTGTTGTTTAGGGTTTTTAATGTGTCTGGGTGTTTCATTTAAAAGTAACTTTAGTCTAATCTCTCCACGAGATTGGATCAGGCGTTGCTGGGGTCATCAACAAAAAGGGAGATGGGACTACCCTGTAAAATACAGAACAAACTACCTTTGAGCCCCATTGAAAGACTAAAGTATCTCAAGTTTGCCAGTCATTTGTGGTCTATTCACGCATATTTGGTTAAGTTTGTAGGACTGTGTTTGCTTTATGTCCTCTTTGATCAATTCCAGTCTGTTTACAAGAATCCCATTCAGTCATTTCACTAACCTTTTGGTTCTGCTCTCACGTCGCTGACTCTCCATGTGTGCATGTCGGATGTGTCGGATGTTTAGCTGATTAGCAAGAGGCTGGACAGGTGAGAATCATTAGTAGTGATTAGGTGCACTAATCTCTGACTGGAACATTCATTTCTATTCCTTCCATGTCATAGGACCATCTCTAAACTCTGTCTCTATGTGTTAATTCTGTGATAAACCAGCAATGTGCCCATGTTAGTATTAGGGATGGGAGATATAGACTAAAAAATGTATCCCAATAATTTCTTGCTTTTTATCACGGTAACGATAAAAATTATGATAAATAAAAACAATAAATAAATAAAACAATTTCCAACTTAAAGTGTAAACAGGTTCCTTGCAAACACAAACACAAACACAAATGAAATTGAATAAATCCAACACTAGTCATACGTTTAAACAGGCTCATGGGCTGATATTTTGAGGAATATATTTGTGCATGTAGTTTTATTGTATGCAATTTGTCTGTTTCCTCACCTAAAATGACATTATTTTCTGGGAAAAAGAAAAAAATGAAAAGCCAAAATAACTCCAATAGTGTTTTTACTGTTTAATATAAAAACATGCCGTGAACAGCGCTCCAGAAAATAATAAGTTGTTGACAAAAAACTTGGGGGTAATAATGAATCATTTCTATCGTGGGATGACATATTCTTACTGGTGGGAATGTTTTTAAAGATATATCGCACATTTTTAGCTAGTATCCTATTTGTGTCTTCTCACTTGTGGGAATATTCCAGCAACGCTTCCACACTAACTGGAAGGAAGACGAATAGATGCCAATGCACACCTTTGAATGAATGGAATTCATATTCAACAAAACTGAGTCTCTATTACGCGCTTTTTTTTCCCACGATCATTCCTTTGTGTTCCAAAATATATATGTATTAGGGGTGGGCGATGTATCGAGATTAAAAACATATCGAGTCTTCTATTTTGGGGATATAGAAAATGATAATATCGCCTATATCAATACAATTTATTTATTGCTTATTTTGTTTTAAAACACTTGTTTCAGGAGTCACTTCTTTGACTACTTCAACACAGTTATGGTGCATTCACACCAAACGCACTTCGGGCGTCAAAATCGTGCCTAACGCCCCTAGGACGCTTGTGCTCATTGAATCAGACGCTTGTCACCAGCGTTGAAAATGCTCGGGATGCGTGTCCAAACACGTTGGGAAGGGAGCGCGTTTAGGGGAGGGGCTTCTCTGTTGCCGGTGGTGTTTATATAATGGATGATATTGTGGCGATCAGTTACGTTCACAATTCACCCAGTGACTGTGAAGTGGTGGGGAACATTGTGTTGAGAAGGCTGTGTTTCCTGTCAGTGTGTGCATTGTGATGTTAGAGAAGTGTGGGTGAATGAAGAATAAAGTTTGGAGGTCCTTTGCTGAACACGCCGCCTCTGACTCCCGTTATCAAGAAAGTGGCTTGGCTTTATTTGCGCCTCGGCGCCATTTCTGGATTCACCAGAGCTGCGCTCGGACGAGAGGCACTTTCAGCACTTTCAGCGCCACGTCTGTAGTTTGACGACCTGCTGACCCACATCGGCGCTAGCATCTCCTACCAGGACACCAACTACAGACGCTCTATGCTAGCAGAAGAGCGCCTGTCCTTCTGTCTCCGGTTAGTGTTTTTTCATCTCATTACTCCTGATTGGTCGCGATATGCCCCAAAAGTTCAACGCACCCAACAGCAGCATCGGCCGCATTGAAGGCGCCGGATGTACGGCAAAAGCTTGAAATCTGACGCTCCCTAGAAGCACGTCCACCATATATTGTCTATGTAAACCTGATGCTGTTGATGCTGTTGACGCTTTGGACGCGTTTGGTGTGAACGTGCCATTAGATGGATTGTGTCAGCTCATAGACTTTCCCCATTTATTATTAACCAATTGGTTACATACATATTAACCTTCAACATATCTACAGTATTCTACAATTGAATAAAATAAAAAAAAAAATAACTGCAAAAAATAAAAAAAAACAGAAATTTTAATCCGATATTCATTTTCAGGCTGATATCGGACCGATAATCGATATCGATATCAGATCGGGACACCCCTACTGTCTGGTAAGACTGAATTTGAATTAAAATAATCAAGATTTATATTGTATATTGCCATTTTGATCCTTATCACACAGCCCATATATGTACAGCATGTTTTAAGGTGTTACATATTCTAATGTGCAGTTCATGATATTCATGATATAGTTTAAAAATGTATATGTTCAAGAATAACTTTAGCTTTATGATCCACTAAACCTGCCATTCAGACTGATGTCATCTCATCACTCCATCTAGAAGTGCAAACGTTTCCTCGTACCCAAAATGTTCTCATGTGAGACTGCAGTTCAAGGGTGCAGTAACTTCTCCTGAAAATGTGATATAGACGAGGGTTCAAACTAAACATGCTTCTGTCACCAAATCGATAGAGACCGGCTCAGGTACTGCTGGGCTCATATGTTTAAGAATGGATGTGCTGACTGTGGGAAGGTGCTATGGGGAAAGGAGGGGTTATAGCAGAAACAAGAGGAGGACTGCATCAACAGAGGTGAGACTATCCAGCAGCCACTGTTTACAGATTGGATAGAGGCGATGGAGCTGATCAAGCGTCCATAAAATCCATTTTACATTCATCTCTGAGTGAAATAAAGGCCAGAGCAGCCAAACCAGAGCACCTGCAGAGACCTGATGTGTGTTTGTGTGTGTGTGTGTGTGTGCAGCAGCAACAGCAGCAGAGTCCTCCCTCTCTCCCCTAAACACTGGTGGACTAATCTGACCTCAGATAGTTTCCATTCTATAGTCAGAGACCAAAGCAGCCTTTAGTGGGCTTCAGTGCAGCTTGTGTCATTAGGACTGACCCAGATGCTCTGACTGCACTATGATTGCACTGCAATCCCAGAATAACTCTGTGTGGCTCACTGGAAACAACAATTGTGTGTTCTATATTACCCTGCCAAGGCAACAAGGTACTAAAAGGTTAAATGAGGCTAAACTGGGAGAAGATGTTGAGGTTGATAAGTGAAAGCTACTGGAGCTCAGACACACAAAGAAGAGGCAGACTGGCCTCAGGCTCAGGTGAAGAGATGTAGGTGAGAATTACATCACATGAGAAGAAAACCCTGAGCAGGCTCAGTCCATCCATTAGTATCTGTACCACATGTGACTAAATCACAAGTTGTTATTCTATTATTTTTAACATATAGTTCATCTAACCTCATCTCCATTCACTTCAGCTAGAGATCCATGCACCCAGGACCAGGTGACTGTGTAGAACAGCAGATCCATCTTTGTGTTCACACCTTTGTCACATGCATTATAAACAGTTCAGCAGCGTTAGCCCACAGAGCTATAGTGTTTTATTTGATTTGGTTCTTTTACCTTCAGCAGCCAAAGCGCACCGGACCAGCAGCAGCCCTGCAGCCGCAGACAGCAGACAGTGCACCAGCATCCCGTCCGTCCTCTGCGCACTGCATCCACCAGCATCTGCTCCGGGATGAGCCGCCCGCACACTCCTCAGACCCAGCGCCATGTCCCCGGCATAAGTTCCTGAAGTTTGCCTCGTAAATAATGCATCAGATCAAGCGGGAAACGCGCCGGTCCAGTCGTGTGTCCAGCGGCTGTAGGAGGGGGAGGAATGCGCCCTAGCGCTCCGCACCACTCGGTCCACCCATCATCATCATCATCATCATCATCATCACCATCATCATCATCATCATCAGAACCGTGTGGCGCACACTCAGCCCATGGTTTGACATTTAGCTGCAGATCAGTGACAGACATCCAGCGCCTCTAGGATCCACATCCACATCCTGCAGCCTGTGGGAGGATCCTTCACATCCAGCCTCCTCCTGTCCTCCTGGTCACAGGCAACACACACACATTAGCCCCGTGTGGTCACTGTGGGCTGGAGCTCAGAGCCTGTGGGACAGGACGACCTCTGCTGGGAACGCCTGAGATCGGATCGTGCTCCGCGTAAAAGCAGATGTTCCAAGTCACGTTGGGGTAGGATCGCTAATAAAAAGGCACGTGAGCGCACGGATCCAGATGTGCACGGTGGATGGATCCTCAGACGTGTGGTACCTGTGCGCCTCCACATGATGTCAGTCTGAGCCCACATTAGAATTCATAGAGGACAGAATATAACAATAAGTCTAAGCCTTATTTATTATTATTGTTTTTTTTTTTTTTTTTTTGTTACATCAGCTGTTATTACTGTAAAGAAAAAATGTGCCATTTTGATGTACAGTCAGTGTCACGTTATGTCATCTTTATTGTGTCTATTCTGCAATATAAAATATTGCTGCAGGGTGATACTTCCTGTGTGTTAGATTTGTCTAATTTATTTATTTTTCAAAATGGTTTGCACATTGTTAGATTTATGGTTCTTCTCTACTGCTGTAAACACACAGTCATGATGTCCTACACTTAGATAACACACGTAAAGGTTGAAGTTCCCCCCTTTTTTTTTTCTTACTTCTGAAGCTAAGGACCCCCCTTAGGACTCACGTCTACATTTTGCTCAGAATACTATGAAAAAAAGAAATATGGATAATGTTGGAATGAATGACTGATAACACAGATTTTAAAGAATTTTATTTTGTTGAATGAAACTGTATTTAGTGCTTCCTGAACAGATTTATTTCAATAGTTTTTATAACTTACAGTCATCTCCTTCCTGGTGTAGGACCAACACTGATCCTTGTATTTTCAGTTCATTTCTATCATCATTTTGTGTTTTTTTTGTGTCATTTTGTTGTTTGTATTTTCATTTTATTATTCAGTATATTTTTCTTTTATTTTGTGTGTTTTTGCTGTTGTTTTGTGAGTTGCTGGTAATATTCAATGTGATTATCATTTTTAGCAAAAAATAAACATTATAAAATGCCGTATTTTTAATGCTTTAATTCGTCTATTTTCCTCTCTGTCTCTGTCACGTACCCCCATTAGAGAAACACTTAAATGTCAGTAACCAGAGGCCTGTTTTACTGACTGTACACTTGCAGTCATTGGAAAGCATAATATTTAAACATTTTCTGTTTAACATTACATATTTGTTTTACACTAAACATAAAACCCTGTTATTTCAAAAAGACAATTTTTTGTTATGTATTTTTTATTCATTGATTTGGCCCTTCAGTAGCATCTAAGCAGATTTGGGCAACCGTATCAACATTCACGTTAGCATTTACCATAACATGAAGAATCAGAGCATTAGTAGAGGAAAGAACAAAGATTATTGTTGCATGTTTTTTTCTGTCATTTTTTATATTGTTTTTTTTTTTTTGTATATTTTTCAGTTGTTTATTTTTAGTAATCGTGTGTTTTTGCAGTGATTTTGTCTATTTCGATGTCCCTTTTTGAATTTTTCTCCATTTTTTTAATGTTTTGTGAATTTTGTCAGTGTGTTTTAGTCATTAAAGGGGCTGCATGTAGCCCTTTTAATCTAAAAAAAAAAAAAAAAAAAAAAAAAAAAAAAAAAAAAAAAAAAAAAAAAAAAAAAAAAAAAAAAAAAAAGGGGAGTGGTGGCCTAGTGGTTAAGGACGCTGGGCTTGTAATCGGAGGGTTGCCGGTTCAAGCCTCACCGGGGCCATCACTGTGGGATGTTGAGCAAGTCCCTTAACCCCAAAACTGCTCCCCAGGCGCCGCAAAATGGCTGCCGACTGCTCCTCAGGGATGGGTTAAGTGCAGAAGACAAATTCCAATAATGTACTAACATTACATGGCCAATTAAAGGCGAAAGCCCGATTTAATCTTAGTAGCCCATGTTTGGTGATTGTCTATATTTTATCCAATTTGGATGCAAACATCCTTAAATTAAGCCCAAAGTCATCACTCAAAGCACATTATTGATCGTCCCATTGTGGTGGTGTACAGAGCCAAAACGCTGACAATTACGCTTTGCTTGATGGAAATTTTAGTGACCCGTGTGTATCTCCTAAGTGTGATAGAGAGAAATAAATAGCAGCTGTATTAATGCTCATCCATCTTCATTACCTGCTACACTATTCACAATTGGCCACTTTACCCACGAGTGCAAGACAGGAAACCAGTCCACTACAGGCATAATGCACCGAGATGGGAATGAAAAAACACATTCAGATAAGGTCCTACAAAGTCCATGTGAATAAAAACACATTTTCAAAGTAAGAAAACTATTAAAACGTGTCAGTTTCAGAAGAAACCTGCACACGGAGAGAATAGTCAAGACAGAATTGCTTCAACGTTTTTATTTCAAAGTGAATCTTAACAATAATACACCATAAAGTCTTATTTTGACACTCACCAAAAGAGTCACCTGGAAAACCCGCTTAATGTGACAAACTAGAGAAGGCTTGGTCACACCTAAATCACTGAGAACTAGCGTGGAAACACTATCGCAAACTGTAAAGAGACATCACATCCATAGTTAGTTTTCCCAGTTCTCATACTGTAAATATTGCACAGTGCAATTGCTACATGGCAAACTAGTGTAGCACAAAATTAAAAAAGCAAAGGAAAACAAAAAAGGGGAAACAAAATGACCAAAACAAGACACAAATAATCTACAGTTATTCAAACAGTAACAGTTCAGATTTCATAATCAAGTCTATTTGATAAGCAATTGAAACAGATGATTCCATAACTTGCAGTGTGAATTAACTCTAAAATTGATACGAATGACCAGAAAATTTAAAAAAAAAATGCATATTCTGAATGAGGAACCCAAAGGGATGACACCAGAGCAGATTGTTAATTTGTTGTGGTGTTTTCTTTAATCTGAAACCAAAAACTGAATTAAATTTCAGTGTTAATAATCAACCACTCTTTTTTTTTAAATTTTATTTTATGTCTCTCCTTTTGCATCCCATCATTCCCTAACAAATATTGGAGCATTAACAGGTGCATTGCTGGTGCACACCCTTGAAGGAATCCAAACATATTATATTCCACATGCTTATTATAAATATCGGGGTACTATTTTCAAGCACTAATCTGCCAAGTTCATGCCTCGTCTTCAAAAGCTTTCTTTCCCAAAATGACATCTGAGCACAATCAGTAAAGCATACAGCTTTATATGAAAAAAAAAGAGAACTTTTTAAAACATACAACCATATCAGTATAGGGTTTAAATGTGCTGTATTAGACTCGTGAATGACAGAATAATGACGGTAAGAAACACATCCAGAAGCTCATCTCGAAGTCAAGAGTTGGTGGGACATATTAAACCTGGTGTTGGTAACTGTGCTCTGGTTACTTCGGCTCAGGTGAACAATGAAAGCTGACGTGAAGCATGGAGATATCATCTAAGAACACTTGGTGGTGCAATGACCGCACTACGTAAAGTATTGCATCTGCTGTTTAGCCAGAGTGACTAATCCAAACATGTTTTTGAGTGTCAAATCATTCAGAGTGTGTTACACTGGTGTATTGTCACAAGGAGGCTTTGGTGGTGATTGAAACAAGACAAGAACCGTTGCCAAAATGTAAGAGTTTACAATCTTGATCAGGGGGTTCCAATTCCCTGAAAACACGCGTTTTAAAGAAGAAAACAAGAGTCGTTTTGGGACGGGGGTTTCTTTTTCATCTTTTTTTTTGTGGTGGCAAACAAGAATCTCTTAAAAACAAAACAAAATAACGCACATTTTTGTGTTCTTGTGTCTTCCTCCCGCAAATTGTTTTTTAAAGAATCACCATGACAAATTTTGCAAGGTCTAAATCTCAAGGCACATACACAGTGCTGTTCACACTGTCTCTTTTTTTTTTTTTTATTCCTAGACCAACAACAACGGACAATTTTTATTTATTTTTTTCTGTGTTGACAAACCATTTGGATGAGACACTAGTAAAGGGGAGAGCGATCCAAGCACAAGGTAGTAAAGAAAACATTCAGTTTGACACTGATATTCTCGCCAGATATTACACCAAACAGAAAAGATCGCAAGAAAAAAAAAAAAAAATGCAATCAAATAATTTTAGCGGTGAAACAAGTTGAACGGATACATTATTGGGCTGATTTCCTTATATGAACCATCTAATTTCTCTAACCTGCTCACGCCTCACAGCCTGTATAAGTGCTTAGTGGCAAGTGTAGTCTGATGGAAACGATAGAAAAAAGCTTTCCAACGCATATTTTTTTTTTCCCTGTCTTTCTTTTTTGTTTTTTTCTTTTCTGGAATCTCACAGTGCTCCAGTTACTCACAGAAAAGTACTGGTACTAGAACGTTGACGTACAATGAAAAAGTTAAATCGATCCTGCAAGCTATAGCCTTAGATGTATACAAACATCAATATGAAAACATACAAAAAAATTAAGTTACATCGATACATCAATTTATATGCAGTGACGAGCCCGAAAGGTTATTTAAGGATAAAATACTGATGCAAAAACACGCACCCCGAGAAACAACAAATGCAACTAATGTTTATCATCAGCAATACAGTAGTTACAATGACACTCCAAACAGGAACCAACGCAAAACACAAAAAATCAAATCCACTTCTAATTCAGATAATTAGGGACCTATACAAATTTTGCAACGCTTGGTATTAAACGGAGTAAGAAATCACCTAATTTCACAGCTATTGAAGTGGCAATTATCATATAGCAGCTTAATCTATGATACATTCAATAAAGAAATGATACAACTTATTAATTGCCCAATAAGCAAGACAAAACTTTGTTTTTTTTCCTCCTTTTTTTTAAAAAAACAACTGTTTTGTTTTTTTGTTGTTCTTTTTTGTTTTTTCTGTTTTTGTTAAAACGAACCCCAATCTACCACAACAGTATAACTGAGGGCTATGCAAACAAAATAGCTACCTTGCTTGAGAAATGAATGAATTACAGTCTTTGGTGCTGCACAAGCAACTTCATTTGAAAATAGAAGACAATAAAATGCACACACAACTGGTAAAATCAATAGAAAATGCACACAGTATATATACATATATGTATGTGTATATATATATATATATATATATACACATATATATATATATATATATATATATACACATATATATATGTGTATATATATACACATATGTATGTATATATATATATATATATATATACATATATATATGTGTATATATATGTATACATATACATATATATCCTCCCTGACGGAATGTAGAAAACAAGGAGTTGACACTTTTAAGCCTCAAGCCTTCCACAAATGGTATAAAGGGAAAAGTTAACTTTGTCACACATGCATAAATGAGAAGATTGCACACAATTAACTCACACCTTATCAAGCACCTGTACTAAATAGTCTAGCTCTATAATATATGTCCATATATATGTGTGTGTGTATATCAAACACTGCATGGCTTGCTCAGGCTTTAAAGATTCCATACCATGAATTAATTTGCTTTTTTTTTTTTTCTCCTTTACTAATCAAAGCCATGCCCACCACACTTCTAAACATTTTCAACAAAAACCAAATTTAAAAAAAAGAAAAAAGAAAGGTGAAAACACTCAAAATTAAATTGCATACATAGAAAAAGGGAAAAGAGAAAGAAAAAAAAAAAAAAAAACTTAGATTGTATTGCAGTTTCAAACAGTACAAATACTGTTAGTAGTAAGAGTTTCACTAAATAGAAAGTGATTATCAAATATTAAGCAATACTCAGTACTTGCACTTTGTACACTAGTTCATTCGGGAACTAAAGAAGTGGATTGGGGGGGGAGGAGATAAACATTTATAATAAAACAGCAGGCATTCGCAGCAGCAAAGCATGCTGCTCTTCTTATAAGAACAGAAATAGGTAATTAACCACACACAGAATATACACGACTCCAAAGGAGAAGCACCGCTATTCGCGATACATCACATCCATGCAGGCTATGCATGGACATATACACAAGTGCATATATATACTCACACATAGGATGCATCGACTGATTGGAATTTCAAGTGCTGCAGTCCAGTACATTAATATCCATGTATATGGTCATATATAAGTAGTAACATTAACAACCTCAAATATGTAAGGCACTATGGCTGGGGACAGTTATACAATGCAGCAAGTCTTGTGACACAAACAATAAGAGCAACGTCTACGCATCTTTCCGTTTACATTTTTGCTCATGCAAGACCACATGCAGCGTGAGGAACAACCCTATGTAGATCGGTTAAATGACTCGACATCGCTAACACCAAAAAGACACCAAAAAGGTACAAATACTTCAAATGGAGTACAACGTACACTGTGGACAACAATGTGCATCTGTCGATCTCTAGCTAATAACAGGGATGGCTTTACAAATACAGATGTGTCTTGCACACGTAAGAAGGCAATATAGAAAAATAGCTGGGATCAGGGGGTGCAAAGTCTAACTATTCAACACCCCAATTATTTACCTGTCTTGAGGAGTATTCGTAGAAGATCCAATGCAAAGATATATCAAATGTGCAAAACACATTAAGTGTGAGTTTAACTGCTCATTCATTCTTTCATTCAATCACTCGTACATTTTTTTCCTTTTTGATTTTTGCCAAATCATCTCCACCACTGGAACTTTTTTTTTCCCCCCGCTCTCTCTCTCTTTTTTTTTTTTTTAAAGCTTGAAGTTTAATTACACTCAAGTCTACATGATTCAAAAAAATAGCTTGCTTTATTTATCTGTGGTTGTGCCGTGGTTCCTGGAGATTAAAAACCGTGTTGTTTTGTGGTTCAGGTTGGATCTCTCGCGTTTGCTCGCTTAGCCCTCGGGTGGAGTGAAGGGTACCTGAGCAGCCACGTTCACATGTAAGGATACTGGTTTATTTTGGTGGGGCTGAGTGGGAAACTCCCGTAGGCGGGCGAGGCGATATAGGAGTGCGGGGGGAACAGGGGTTTGAACTGGCCCTGTGGGTGCATGGTGGGGGAAGGCAGGAGCCGGGTGTTGATACCCACTGCCACTTGGTGCACGATGCCTGCCGGGTGGGAGAGGTTGTAGGTGGGCTGCAGGACGGGGCGGGAGGCCCCAGGAGATGCAAGGAGGTGGGCCACAGGAGCAGCTGGGACCAGAGGACCAGATGGAGGGTAGGACAGCAGCGTGGGCTGGGAGTGCGGGTGCCCTCCCAGGTGGGTGGTGTGGTTTGGACTGCTGTGAGAGAGGGTGAAGGGGTGCCCGTGCATGGTGGGAGGGATGTAGGCCTGGGGCCTCCGGTGGGCAAAGTTGCCGTTCCACTCCTGATGGCACGAACTGAAATGTTGCACCTAAAGTAGAGAAGATACACATCTGAAACATCAGTCACTGATCGACCACAAACTGTCCTACTGTCCACTAGATGGCAGCGTTTCATATCATTCATATACACAAGTGCACAAAAATGTTATAAACTTAATAAATATTAAGTTAAGGGTACCATCAATTTTGTCCCAGCCAGTTTCATTATTATTATTTTTTTTCAAATAGATTTTCTGTAAAGTCCCAGACAACACATTTTTAAATTATTTATTGTTATATTGTCCGAATGTTTTTTTATATTGTAACAGATGTTTGTCTGTTTATCAGCTTATCCTGGCCAGTTATCCTTTGAAAAAGAGATTCTTAATCTTAATGGGGGCCTCCTGGTTAAATAAAAAAAATAAAATAAATTGTAAACTGATCCAATTCAAATGGCTGATGAGAAATTCATTTTAATAATGTCTTTCTTTCTAGTCTATTGAATAAAATGTATCTTTTCATAAACTACGTAACGTTCTTCTAACTCTGTCATCATGATGAACAAATAAAAACCATTGTGTTCTGCGTCCTGATTGGCTAATGCTGCACTCCTTTTTCTCCTCTCATAAACATAAACCACCAGTGAAAAAAGCTGGTGATGGACAAGATGAGCAGCAATGTTGCTCATCTTGTCCATCAATGTTGTCCGGAGCAGAGTTTAATACAGCTTTGGTCATGACTAACTCCATTCGCCACGGAATTTAAATCGTACCGGTGCAGGTTGTTGGTTTGTTTGCTCAAGAGAAATCACAGCTGCTGCAACTCTTCTTTGTGCTGCAAGTTTTCCTCATGTTACCACCCACGAAAATGTGAAAAATACAATTTAAAAAAATACTAGGAAGGAGAATCGATGATTAAAATCGGCACCTAAAAAATGGTGATAAATCGTAAATTCGAATTTTATTTCACCCTTACTATAAATATATCTTGTATGTGTGTGTTTTTTTTAATCTGTGTACCAGGTGTTAGTGACTGCTCATACCTGCCCAAAGCCAATAGGCTGCTGCTGCTGGAATGCAGGCGTGATTTTCTGCGGTGGCCTGTTGAGGAGGGGAGTGGAGTGGTGAGGATGTCGCCCAGGAATGCCTCGCCCTTTGGACTGCCATGAAGACTCAAAAACTGAATGAGGAGGGGGGGGGAGGGTGGGATAATGTAAGAAGAGGTGAGAGTATTTTGTGTGTTCATGAAGAAATCGATGTCGGCACCAAATAATCAACAGCAGCAAAGAAGCAAACAGAAACATCCACCAAAGTGTGAGAATCAGCAGGAGGCTCAGGAGGCTAGTCATTAATTAGCTTGACTCTTGAGCCTGGTGGTATCCATCGTCTGATCTTGATGGATATAAATAGATGTTTAGGGAATCAGGGTCGGCTGTGTAACTCATCTCACTCATAGAGCTTATGGTGGGGTCAGGACGTTATTTAAAAATACATTTGGCTGTGCGAGAATAGGATGCTGCGCCCTTTTATGTGGGGCTGCAGTTGCAGTAGTTTAAAGGTTGAGGAGCGAAATGCTTGTGGTGTGAATGGTGATCTAAGCCTGTATGATTTCTCCTGAGGATTTACAGATGAACCCTGACCTTTAAAGGACTTATAAAAAGACCTGCTTGCTGTCTTACTGAGCACAGCTGTTATGGAGCCTCTATGTAGCATAGCTTAACTCAACTTCACCACCTGAGAGAAACATCTTTCACACCTTTATGCATTTAACACAGCCACAGATGTTTTCTGGATGGCATATAAAGTTTGGAATATTCAGTTGAGGATTTATAATGCTTTTTTCCCCCACCTTTACAATCACACAGATACAGGGGCTCTCAGAATGAAAATTGTTGACCGCAAACAAATACCCACTCCAGCGATCATAGCATGTAGCCTATAATCACCTGTGAGGACGTCTGTGGCCTACTAACAGACTATAATCCCAGGCCATGTGACCAGCGTACTAGGTCACCTGAGTGGAAGCATTTATAATATTTCACTTATACATTTAATTACATTAAATTAGATTAAATTATGCTCTCAACCTAAATAAATAAAAACATTAGTTCATCTATTATCAAGAGCTTAATGTGCTTTCCAAAGCCAGACCAGTTGAGAACCACTGGTTTACAGAACATACAACATATAACATATATATGAAAAACAAATTGATGAATGCATTCATGATCAGTGTGTGTAATGTTTTATTTCACCTGTGTTTCCAGATGTTTCGCCAACAGCAGGATGGTTGCTGTTATTTTGCACGCGCATTGGAGGCACCACCACCGTACGAACTGTTGGTTTGCTGGGCTCCGTCTCTGGGGCCACACACGCCACGCGAGGCTCAGAGTTCTGGTTGCGGTTGGTGATGTAGGGCCGCTCTGTGAAGGGACCGTTGCTATGGCGAGAGGCGTGAGAGCCAGGAGAGCTCTCCACTGTGTCACAGCCACTCTCCTGTTCGTCGTCAGACATGCTGCAGGGAAAGAAGAAGACATTTCACATTTAAACTTCATGTTTACACGTTGCAACAAAAAGAAGTGATAGTTATTTCAGATTAATAGGTACTATTACTGAATTTTTAAAAATCTTTTTAACCAAATTCATAACTGATCTTCATTTTTGGAAGATCAAGACAACACATGGACCAATCCCAGTTTGTTTAGCTTATATATATTCTTAAAGAAAGCATGCAAATCAGTATTCATTCAATCTTTTTACACTAAACCCTATGACAACCAATGGGCTTACTCCTGAACAACAAACACTGTAAACCACTGCACACACCACAAAAACCTTTGAATCATTGTGAAATTGCTTATTATCATCATGCTTCTATGTTATTGATATTCACCAGTATAACAAATGCACAAATTATACCTGCTATTTTTTAATTCTATGATTTATTAGACCGCTAATTAGCGACAAGAACCCACCAGTAGGAAAAGGTATTGATTTAACCCATGAAATGTATCGAGAACACTTTAACACAAATTCTAGATGGCACCCTGGCAAATCTAAACGTTAATATTAATAATAATTATTATCATTTTTAAAAACCCGCTCCCTACATCTGTGTTAAAATCTTTACTGAAGCATAACATTGTGAAAAATGTAATCTGATCAAGGTATTTCTTAAATAAACACGATGCAGTTATTATGGCACAAGTATATCACATATCTAAATAGTAAACTTCATCAATTGAAATAAATTAATTCTAATAGATGAATAGCAAAAGTGTATAATTAATTAGGATCTTTTACCTGTTGGGGTGTTTGCATGGTGAGGTGCTGGACTGAGCTGAGGCTGAGGAGCTGGTACTAAGGGTACTGTCTGGACTGCTGAGAGAACACACTCTCTCCATGCTGACGGTGCTCTGACATGCCTCACAACTGGTACTGCCCTTACATCTTGAAATGCAAAAAAAAAAAAAAAAAATAAAAAATAAAAAATCAGGATTAAATTAGACTCATTCTTTATGAATATTGAAAACATAATCTAGGTCAGTGTTTCTCAAATGGGGGTACGCAACGGCACTACAGGGGTACTTGAGAGAGAGAGAGCGAAAGAGAGTGAATAAATAAATGAAAGCATTAAAAATATAGGGGATAATAACGTCTTACCAGCAACTCACAAAATGACAAAAAAAGACACTAAATGTGAGAAAAATAAACAAGATCACTGCAAAACACACAAAAATTACAGAGAAACATACAAAATGATAAAAGAAACAACCAAACGACACCAAAAACACACAAACTGAGAGAGAATAATTGAAATGATATCAACAACACAAAAACAACAACAAAAACACACAAAATAAGAGAAAAATATACTGAATAATAAAAAGTACAAACAACACTAATAACACACAAAATGATGATAGAAATGATCTTAATTAGAACATGAACTGACAATACAAGGGTCAGTCTTGGTCCCATATCAGGAGGGAGATGACCGGAAATAATACAAACTATAGAAATAAATCTATTCAGGAGAGACTAAATACTGTTTCTTTCTACTTATTTACAAAATGAGATTCTTTAAAATGTGTGTTATTACTCATTCATTCCATCATTATGCTCTATAGTTGTTTTTTCACAAAAATCTGACCAAAATGTTGTAGTCAGACAAAGGTGGTACTTGGGCTAAAAAAGTTTGAGAACCACTGCTCGAGATCAGTGATTCTCAACTGGTGGGTCGGGACCCAAAAATGGGTCGCGGACCTGTACTGGGTGGGTCACGGACAGCTGGTCAAAAATAAATTAATACTTAATCGCTCTCATGTTGGACATGTCTTTTATTTTGAAAGAAACTTTTCTTTTGACAGGCATGCTGTGAAATGCAATATATAGATTTATGTTTTAAAAAAGACAATATACGTGTGTTTTCAACAGCTAATTGAGAAAAAATTAATTTGTGGTTGAATTCTAAAAAAAAAAAAAACAGGCTCACAATTTAATGACCATGGTCAAATGTGGGTCCCAGAGTGAGACCAGTGGAAAACCCCTGCTCTAGATAACAGAGAGTGATGGTGACGACTTACTCCCCCATAGAGTGCCTTGGTGTGTGTTCCTCCTCATCGCTGCTAATACTGATCACACTAACAGTCGGACTTGCAAGGTCAGCGATCAGCATGGCCTGCCGTTGCTCATGTGACACTGAAAGCTCCTCGCAGTCGGCTTCTCTTTTGCAACAGTTCTCCACGTTGCCGTCCTCATCCTGCTCAGCTCCCTGCTCTTGTCCAGCAGCGTGCGCTTCCTCTGGACAGGTAGCCTCCTCCCTCTCAACTCCATCCACATTCTTTGCTGTATCAGCCATCTTTGGGGAGTGGCATGCTAAATTTTGGGTATTTGTGTTATGGGAGATGTTACTGCCCCTTTAAAACATGAAGAAATGATAAACTAAATTAACAAAATGAACGCTTTTAAGCTCCACTGCTGGTGAGTGAATTTCAGTTAAATGAAAATACCTGTTCACACATTGCTTGGCTCTCTTATTGGCAGCTGGCTGTGGCCACACCACATGTGCGATGCCTATGTTGATTGGCTGGTGGCCGGACATGGTCATTTGGTTGGTTAGGTATGGCTGAGGGTGTGCGATCATGGAGCTGTAATGGTTACCGTGGCGACGCACTTTTCTGAAACAACAAAAAGTGAGTGCCGCAAAAATGAGCTTAAAGCCTTCCACACCATTACTAATAAATCTGTTTTGGTCAAAAGGACACGATGACTCATAGATGATAAATATTCAGCAGAGCAGGCTTTATCACCACAGTGCAGTCATTGTATCACAGCGACACATAATTCATAAACAGGAATATCATCACAATGAGCCCCTTGTTTTTAGACTTCGAGCAATTGATAAGTAAAATCTGCACAGCTATGGTAACCAAGTTTAGCTTTGTAACTCAATTATCAGCATATTAATAAAGTAATAAGTATAAAGTTAATTAAAAAAAAAAAAGTCATAATCACTATGGGTATGTAATGCCTGGCATCTGGCGATACGATTCATATCCCGATACATAGGTCACGATACGATACGTTATATCCCGGTACTAACGTATATTTTATATGATTATTTTATATATACATATGACTTAAGAAAAACTAATCTGTAAATTTGTACACCTTCATGAGAACATTATGAATGAAATATATTTTATTGGCATATTTTACACTCTGTGCCAACAACTTAAAATAAAAAAGTAATATACAATCTGCCTGTGGCTTTTAAACCAACTTTGACTTTAGTGCAACATGACTTTAGTGCAACTTAACTGAAATATATGCCTAGAACAACGAATAAATGCAGAAAGTTAGTACTTTCTTTATAGATTTTATTGAAAAAACAATATTTTTATTGAAATAAAGGTAAAAAAAAAAAAAAAATCGATATGGATACATTTTTAATCGATCCGAGAATCACACGACGTAATATCACGATATATTGCAGAATCAATTTCTTTCAACACCCCTAATAATCCCTTGTACAAGAGAACAGTTCACATCTAGCCAGTACTGAGATGTCCACAGGTTAAAGTGTCATCACTCGGCTTTCAGGTAAAGTGGGATACAAATATTGAGTTGTATCTCCCTTAAATAGATGACGCCTCTTACCCCCAGTCACCCAGCCTCTGCGAGCCTGCCACCGTATCTGATGCCAAAGTGGTTGGTGGTGGAGGTCCTGATGTCACCTGCTGCCACGTGGGCACCAGGATCTGCTGTGCACGGTTTGACCACGCCTGTAACAAAGCATTGAAGCATTAGTGCATTAGTGCACAGTTATGTTTTCTGAATTTTTTATTGAATTGTGTAGATTTTTCTTCCTAATTCTAAACTGTGCTTAGTGGTTTTAAATGTTGATTGTTACTCTGATTTCCAGCTTGTACCTGTGTAATAACTGCAGGTCGTATTTGTATTGGCTGGATAGATGGGGCTTGAGTGACCAGAGGAACGGAAGCCTCCATACGGACAGAGTAGCCAGCAGGTTTCGCGGTGTTTGCAGGGATGCCTACAAAGTCGTAGAGTATTAGTCAGACATTATAGAAAATCAATAAATTAATTAATACAACAAGGTGTAAAACAGCAATCTATTTGTTGTACCTTGAATAGTCGGAGGACAGAGAATGAGAGCTTGTTGAAATGACTCGTTGCATCCAAACTGAGCACTTCCTGTCTGCAATGGTATCCCAGGATGTATCACCGATGGTGCAGATGGAGCTAAGCCCTAAAAAAAAAAAGGAACAATCTAGGTTTGCCATTTAAGTACAACATTAATAACAAACAGTAGCATTAAAGAGCCAGTAGATGGCAGCATGTGTGAAAAGGGCAGTTGGTTTTCAAGGCAGAAAGAGCCTTGACAGCTGCACTGTTGGAAATATCGGAGGTTAGTCTGCTGATTTTGGACAGAAACCTTGCGTATCTATGAAAAGACAAGCTTTTGTGTGGAAAATCAACAAAGCAACCCTTGTCAGAAGGCAATTCTTTCTTCATAAATATGGCAGCAAATTTGCCTAAAACTCCTATTCCCTTTTCTGTTCAGTCCTGACAAGTTTGTCTGATGTTGAGAAGCTGAAAAGTTGAAACACGTTGACACAATTTATAGTTAAAGAAGAATAAACTCAACTCGGGCCCAGGATATAAACAGCTGAGCATGGATGGGACTCATGCAGCACTCGTGCACACAGTGTCACATTTACTCCGTAAAGGTAACTAGGACTATGATAGACCCTTTAATTTGCTAGTTCAAACACATGAAAATACAACTTTGAGCATGTGATACATTTAAACCAGGTACTCAACTAAGTAACTGTTAATACCTGTTAATCCTGCTCCATCTGAGGTAAGGCATTTAGCGCACAGTGTAAGACACAAAATAAAAATGTTGGGACAAAAGAGTGCAAGTGGCTGAAATGCATCAGTATCTGTAGGTGGTTCATGTCAAAACTGGAAAAAAGGGAATAGAAGGAGGTGAAATATCCAACAAAGTGTGATTAACTCACACAAATTGTAAACCAAAAACATTAAAACCATTCTAAAAGCCCTCAGGTTTCCTTTATCCTCACATGTTATGCATTATAATCTTGTGATTTGCACACTGTACTCTAACGATGTTTCAATTGCATTGTCATTACTGTATATTTCTCAAGGTTTAAAAATGTTTTCTAAATAAACTATTAGATGCTTTGCATTACAAAAAAGCCACCAAAAAAAAAAAAACAGGGGGGTGGGGGGTTATCAGCTCATTTTTTTTCTCCTCAGCAACAACGATGATTTGTACCGTTGCCATGACCTCAGAGACATGACGTGGTTTTGTTGCCATGACAGCAGAGATAGTAAGATGAGCATGTTGACATAAAGGCCATAAAGCCGGAACATTGTCTACTTTATTGGTCAGCTGAAAAACACATCCACCAAACAACACATAAAATTGTCAATAATCTGTTAAACTATGAGTCAGATGTTCTGATGTTTTTTTCCCCGCTGTGAAAATGACCTTATGTGGTTTAGCTGAGGTTCAACACTAAATATCTATTTGGGGAAATGTATGACATATCAATGCTAACTACCACTTGAACAACGTACTTGAGGATGAACTGTAGTTATCTTGGTGAAGGGGTGGTTAGCTGAGGCAGCAGTGGTTGTATTTACAGGTCTGACGAAGGGACCTTTATTTCGGTTGGGGGCCTCGTACACACTTGGACGAGTCCAGCACACATCCATGATGTGGAAACATGACTTCACGCTACAAAATAGGAACATGGAAAGATCAGGTTAAGAGGGAAGCTCAGAATGACGTGTTTGAAGAGGAATAAATAGATTCTAGCAAGAAACGGACTCACTGGTTGCTATGGGGAAAGTCGAGCAGGTGCTGCATCGTCACAAAGGGGTGGCTGAGAGCTTCTGCAGGGACGATCCTTTCCTCCGCATCGATTGACAGCATCTTCTTTAGAAGGCCCACAAACTCTCGACGGTCTGCTTTCTCTGCTACCAAATCACTACCTTCCAGATTCATCATCAAGTTCACCTGAAATGTAAACATTTATTAAAACGAGCTCTAAAAGAAGACAACGGCTTTGTGTTAAACAATCTCATCTAAATAATCCACTTGTATATGTGTATACATTCATCCTTTATATTTATCAATATTATTATTGTTTCTGGTTAGTTTTTTTGTTTTTGTTTCTGTTCTTTGCACCAAATGCCAAGTGAAATTCCTTGTGCCGTTTTAAAACTGTCCTTAGCGAATAAAAACCTTTTAGATCCAGATTAATAAATATTTAATATAGGAAAGTTTATACAGAGCATACATGTTGATCAAGAGATTTTAACAGCTAAAAATTGTAACCTGATAACGACATGATTTTCTTTTATTAACTCATAATAAGTGCATGTTAATCTACGATACAAAAGATAAAAGTCAAAAGTAGTGAATATTGCCAAATACAAATGTACAGCTATATATACAGTAAATAGAAGCACAAAAACCTTTGGTTGGGTCCTAAAATAAGGAGGCGTGACGTATCAAGGACATGATATTAAGACACTGATCTCCAAAGTGGCGATGCCCACATACAGTATAAAGAGATATTCTGTGTATTTGAAGGCTACAATTGGATATGAATGATACCAAAGACATTTCTGACATGAATTATTAATAAACTTTTATTATTCAGCTTTGAACCTATCACCTTAAGTGCATTCATGAGATGGGCTGCGTTAAAGGAAACCATAGTGGAGATGAAGTTCTCAGTAAAAATGAGATTAAATCCCTGAATAATGTTGACAACATTCTGACTCTAACAAAATGTATCGACTAGAACAAGCGCTGATAGTCACTGAAAGGAATTTCCACTTGTGCTCAGTTTAGAGGAAGTGAAACCTGAGCTTTGGTTTGTACATTTTTAGATTTAGTGTTAAACTGAGGGGAAGTTCCATCTTACAGCCTGTACCATATGCTATGCTCTCATATGTCTTTCTCTATCATATTATAGATTTTGTGGTTGGGGGGGCGGACATACGTGCGTTATGTCATCCAAACAGCTGAAGATGTACTTCCTCGCCTCCTTTGATTTCATTCCCGTCTCAGTCTCATGTTCATCTGTGGTCTTCAAAACAAGAAAACAATACATTAAAAAAAACATGTATGACTATAATAGCGAAGGTGTTGTTTCACACACTAGAGATATGATTATATTCATTTTCAGTGCCAATAAACAGATTAAAAGCTTAAGACAATCAAGAATAAAAACAAGAAGGTTGATTCAAATTTGGTTTGGGTGTGATGAGTTTTCCTGCAAATGAGCTCATAGCAAAAAAGTGTCAAATTTACTTAAGATTTTCCACAACTAGTCTCTATTAATCATAGTTTCATATAATAAAATAAAAAAATAGAATTCAAATGAATATTTTTCACAGATAAAGCAAAAACAAAAGTGTTGATTTGTGTGCAATTTAACATGTAAAAGCTCCTCACCTTTAGCCTCCATGCTTGATAAGGGGAGTCGGACTCTTTACAAAAGAACCGCGCCGTCTTTGTTCCAGAATTCAACAGGTTTTCTCCAGGCAGACCTTGAGTCTGGGAAATGTAGCGAATCTGTTGTGGTAAAAAATAAAAAATAAAAAAATGAAATGAAGGGGGGGGAAAGGGACACCTGTCAGTGCATTATGACAACTTTTTAAAAGTTTTCAAAAAAAAACAAACAAGTCAATTCAAAATACACACATTTAAAAACAATCCTTTTAATACCTTATTTTAAAGATAAATTAGGTTTTATTTTAATTGGATGCACACATTTTTAATGGGCGAGTATGGAGCGCCGTTTGTAAAGTTGTGCATGCTAAAATAAACAGCAGTTTTTTAAATTTAGCAACAATCCACATTTAAAAAGTGTATGTGAATTTTTTTTATGTCACTTTTGACCAGATTTACAGCAACACTTCTGAAATTTGTGATATTTTTTTCTTGTAAAAATATGTTAAATCTAAATGACACGGGTGAAACAAAATATTTAGCTACTATGCCAATTCCCCAGAATGAGCTTTCATTTTGGTACTCCCAGATAAATTTGCATATTAGCAGAATATTTAGTGTCATCCTGTGAAATTCTGATTCAACATTGATTTAATATTTAGATTTAGATTTAAATTTAAAAATGAACAATATATTTTTACAAGAAAGGAAATATCACTAATTTCTCAAATATTACTGTAAATCTGGTCAAAAGTAACTTAAAAAAAATGTGCATATGTTTTTTAAATGTGGTTTGTTGCTAAATGTTGCCGTTAATTTTCACACACGCAACTTTACAATCGGCGTCTCATAGGTGAAGATCTTTTAGCCAAAAGTTACATTTCTACACAATTTTTTTTCACATTGCTGCATTACTTTCATGAAAAGACTGTTGCTGCAGCACTCCTATGTCTTAATAAATTCAAAATTTCAATTTCACAGTGACTTCACACTATCAAGTCTCTCAGAGTTGCTGTGGTTATATATAAATGCATAACAAGAATAGCTGCCAGGACATTAAAGATGGCACGATCCTGTGAAATAGCTGGATCTAAATAAGAGTGTCACTGAGCATAGCTTACACTGCTGATCTCTGAAAGATGTCAGGGTCTGTTGCTGTGAACGCTTATAACAAGGTTTCTATGGTCTCAATGCCAAAAGCTTTACTAAGCAACATCACCTGTCAGTCAAACGCTGCGGGGTGAGAGTGTGCCACACAGGTTTATGAGAGGAGAGAGGCGAGAAGCCAGTGTGACGTCAATCACAGCCGAGTGTAAAAAACAACAATCATTAGAGATTCAGCAGAGCTTAAAAAGCAAAGAGGTGACACAAAAGTGAGAGAAAAGAAGAAGAATTGTGAAATCAGTGAGCTCAATGTACAGCATTATAAAGAATGAATGATCTGTGATTAGATTCAGTAGATCTGTATTCCTTATAGTGATTTTTGAAAGGTTTGGTAAAAGAAAAAGTAATGTTGTCTTTTAAAGCCAGTGTGATGCTTAAATCAATAGATCTTTGCACACGTGGAGCTATACAGCTTTGCACACAGTGCTGGTGGGACCTAAAAAGATTCCTTATGTCACAGAGCTGTAAATAGAGGGTGTAAAAATGCACTGCATTCACAGATCCAGTAGATCAGACATAGGCATCTGGCACCCCTCAGTTTAATTTTATGCTGCCCCCAAAGATAATGTACAAAATGACAGAAAAATACACGAAGAAAGAGCTAGAATACATTAAAAAATACAAAGAATTACAACATTGCAGGAAAATGCAGTAAAAGACAAGAGAAAAACTCCAGAAACACACAACAATGAACAAAAACACAAGAGTAATACAAAACATCACTCAGAAAAATATAAAAATGAACACAAAAAGAAAAGAAAAACACAAAAAATGACTAAAAAACAAGCAAAACGACAACAGAAATACACAAAAATTCCTCAAAAAACGCAAAATGGCAGCAAAAATACATTAACGGCTGACAGAAATGCACGAAATGTCTCACAAGGAGCAAAACAACAACAACAAACGTGCACAGAATGACAGAAACTCTTTGTTCTTTCCTGTATTAATGCTCAGATCGCTCATTATACTAAATGCTGACATGAATGTTGATGATGTGGCCCTCCGATCAAACAAACACATTTTTGTGGCCCTGCTGTGATAAAAGTTGCCTACCTCTGCAGTAGATGGTCAACGATAAACAGAATTGACTGTAAAACTTAATAATGGAAACATTTGACACTCATATTCAGAAAGCTTAATTTGATGCATCTTTTATTCACTGTCAATCATGCTATTCCCTACTAGATGTATCATAATTTAAAGTTATTATAATAACCAATAGGCATTTCCCTGAAAGGCCACAGACGTAGATCTAGACCGTACATTAGATCTGCTGAAGTTCCACCACGTCATGTAAACAACCACAGACATGAGAACAGACGCCAATGTGAACGTGTGGGTGGAAAAATTCCTCGGACGGGAAAACCCTTATATTCCCTTGCTTTCGTGTCTCTGCCGAGGGCTGACAAAACAGTGAGATCACTGGTGAAAAGCTCCACCGAACAAAGATGAAGCAAGCCTGAGCCTGTTGCAGTGAAGACAGGAAGCACACACGCTGCTGATACTCTATGACATTCCAAACAAGGTTGCACACCACAAAATAAGCATTTTTAGTCCTATAATTTATTTATTAGAATATATCCTACTTATCTTGTGTCTATATGTGTCCTGTATATGAGCTTGAAACAGTTTTGCAGGTTGTGTGCTTTTTACTCCTTAAGATCATCTCTACACCCTTAAAGGTGCAGTCTGCAACTCTCATAAAAGTGACTTTCTGTCATATTTGCTAAAGCGGTCACTATGTAAGGACAGCTTTACATGAAACTAGTAGTTTGTGTGAAAGAAACCGACTCATTGAGTCCCCCCTGCTGCTCCTGCTGCCTTTGGCAGATTGCCAAACCAATCAGAGCCAGGATTGTGTTTGATGGATTGTCTGACAGCTGTTGCTCACAGTCCCCGCCCCTTTCGCGGAGCTAGAGCACCGTCTTTTTTACAGTGTATGGTCTGGAGGAGTAGAACATGGAATTAGCAACTTTTCTGCTTGAAAGGTAATTACTGCTGCTTGATTTACTGTACATTGTTTGATTTGTAAATGTTACACGAGAACTCTGTAGTGCATGTGTTGCTCATGTGTGCGCAGCAGCCTTCGTTTGCGCTGCTGTAAGTGACACTGTGTTGTTGCTGCTGCTGCTGAGGTGTGTGCATAATGAGAGAGCTAAGCGCTGCAGTAATATGCTTTAAACAGAGCATGTTATATTACTGTCATGTTGCTGTCGCACTAACGTTAGCTTGTTAGCTCCTCTGAGGGAGGGACTTTGGGAAGTTGGGAGGCAGGGCAAGAGAGCAGCGGGGAGGGAGGGGGAGAAAGGGATCTGAGAGTTGCGGACTGCACCTTTAAATTCTCAGAACTAAATATTTAAGGCAAGGCCAAAAGAAAACCGTCTTCCCTCTCAGTGATTGTTCAGACAAACCACCATGGCCTCACCACTGGCAGTTTCCTAAAACAACCAGAGACGGAAAGTAGACAATAAAAGGAAGTCAGGATTATAAAAAGATTTGATACTAAGTCAAATGCTGTGTATGTGTTAAGTGAAGGGATGTGCGACTGGGGGATGAATAAACGGAAGTAAGAAGTCAAAGTTATAAATATAATGTGCTGTGTGGATGCAACAAGACCCTGCGTAGAAAGATGAGAAAACACTGAGAGGGGAGAATGGGAGGCAGCCCCCCTCTAAGTCAACTCCTGTTAAATCAATCTGTGACCTCTGTGACAACCTGTGATGATACCCAACACCAGCAGTTAGCGCGAGGTACTGGCTAGTGACCAATGAATTCATATGTTCATACTTAAAACCTCTATTATTGTCATTTCTTTAGTTTACAACCAAAAAGATCAAACATGTAATCAACAACTTAAATCCCAAACTTGAAAGAAATGAAGCTTTCATAATTTTTTTATTTTCACTTCCATTAAAATGGTTATAGTTTAAAAAAATAAATAAATAAAAATGTTTATAGTAGGTTGAAAAGTTTAACAGTTTAAATTAGCTTAGTATTGGACATTCATACTTACTTACTAAATCGGATTAGTGAAAACCTGCATTAACAGCTTTAACTGTACATAAACCATGGGCCTTAGCTGGGCACTGCAATTTATTGTATTTTGACTAAATATCTGATGTATGTACTGCTCTATTTATTTATTTTAAAGTAGCTTAATAAGCCATCCCTATTAAAGCTGCAACCCACAATCATTTTAGTTTTCATAGGTCAATGAATCGAACATCATTTAGCAAAATGTATGTTTAAAATGTTGGTTCTGCTGCACATCTAATCAGACACTTTCTCAACCATTAGTCAGCGGCAGCTTTGAGTCATTTGTAGGATTGATGAGAGCAGTAATTGTTTCCAATGAGTTGCATTTGCAATAACAACATTCTGTACTAGTGTATTTACTCAGTAAGCCATTGGTACATTTTAACATCTTGCGTTAATTTCTTATTTTTTTAATAGAATTTTTATCTAAAGCTTCATTTTTGCACTGTAAACAGTTCATATACAGTTTTGTTTTTGTTTTTCAAGTAGTGCAAAATAAATATCGATTTTTCCCTAGCATGATAAATAATTATGATTATAATCATGATTATAAGATTGATAGATAAAAAAAATTATCATGATTATCATTTTGGCCATAATCGTGCAGCCCTACTTGAAAGTTAGATTTTTTTCTTAATCGTCTCTGCGACTCCACATCCCACAAAGCAACGCACGAAAATATCAACAAAATGAGTGTTTACGGTAGAGATAAAAACAAACATTCAAGCGGCATATTTAACCTTTTAACCTCCGATTCATTAATCAATGAGGGGATACACTATGATTTTATCTAATGAAAAATTATCGAGGGTAGCAGCTTTAAATCAAAGCATCATCAAAAGCAAAGTTGATTTTATTGTTTCAGGTCAGACTGTTCTTGTGCTGAAGTAAAAATGTAAGTATGTACTGAACGGGAAGAAAATGTTCTGTGTGAGCATTGTTTCAGGACGAGGACTTTAGAAGACCTACATTCCTTTTATATATAAAAAGTATTATCTCGTTAATATATATTGTCTCTCCCGTGCCCAGATGACGACCTGCTGACCCGCATCGACGCTCGCATCTCCT
The DNA here is from genome assembly GCF_900634775.1 of Gouania willdenowi. Taxonomy (NCBI): domain Eukaryota; kingdom Metazoa; phylum Chordata; class Actinopteri; order Blenniiformes; family Gobiesocidae; genus Gouania; species Gouania willdenowi. Next base: position 24,194,279 of record NC_041046.1, on the reverse strand, counting down.
ACCAGGACACCAAATACAGGCGCTCTATTCCAGCAGAAGAGCGCCTGTCCATCTGTCTCTGGTTAGTGTTTTTTTTCTTTCTTATCACTATTCTGAATACGTCACGGTTGGGGAACGCTGCCGATTGGTCGAAGCGCTGCAATATGCCCCAAAAGTTCAACAATCCCAACTCCAGCATTGACCACGTTGAAGGCACCGGACGCACGTCAAAAGTGTCCGCCGTGCAAAAAGCTTCATAATGCGCCGCACAGCGGGACCTCCGACGCTCCCTAGAAGTGCGTCCACCATTTATCGTGAATGTAAACCTGCCGCTTTTGACGCTTTCGACATATTTGGTGTGAACGCGCCATAAGGCAGCTTTGTCGTACTCCAGCTCCTGCAAAACCAGATTAATCATGTTTTGACTGCTGCTCTCAAGCTTGATCTTGTTCAGGGCTAGTGCGTTATCTATCCAGCCTCAGTAGTGTGAAGAGTGAAAAATGATGCCTGGGCATAAAAATATCCTGGTGTGAGTGCAGAAAGAGCCAGGAGCTGAAACGCAGGGTGTTGCATTGGTTGGAGGGGGATCTGAGTCTGTTGGCAGGCTTGGAGCAGAAAGGACTGCAGGGCAGGGGAAAGTCGCTCAACCTGGGCCCACATCACTCTAGTCCTGGGAAGATACTCTCAGGTTATCCACTGAGAGGAGAATAAATCCCCCAGCTTTTAATAGACAAACCATCAATTTTGAAAAACGCACTTTGAGCACCACTAAAACCATCTGACAAAATATTTAATTTAATTAAATCACTATGGAACCAGTGCAAACACTCATGGTATGTGCCTTCCACATGGATGTACGGACATAAATTAATTCATTCATCCTCTGTACCCACTGATTACTGTGTCTGCTGGTGTCAATCCCTGCTCACGTTGGGCACAAGCTGAGCAGGATAGCAGTCTGTCACAGAGCCAATATATACCGTACTACGACAACTGATCACACAATTATTGAGTCCTGTGGGCCATTTGAAGACACAAATAAAATCTATATTCTATGTGAAGTTGAGGTTTTGTTTATTTTGACAAGGTTTTTCAGGAAATTGTTATCTTCTGACATGTTTTGACTGTCAACTGCCAGTCTTCATCAGAGGAGTTCTGCTGATCATCTTTGAAGGTTCCTTTGAAGTTTCATTTGACTTCCATGTAATAGTTCCAGCAAGATTCATTTGATCTTCTTTTGGAATAACATGTTAAGTTGAGGTTTTCTTTATTCCGACAAAGTTTTTCAGGAAATCTTTATCTCCTGACAGTCTTCGTCAGAGGAGTACATAATAGTTTTGTGATCATTGGAAAAAACCAAAGCACCTGCATCAACAACAAAAAACCTGGGCCTTCTTTACTGACATGTCAACAATGAGTTTGAGTGTCATATAAGAGTTTTTAAATAATGGCATTTATGGTAAAAAAAAAAAAAAAAAAAGACAGAGTGAAATCAGTGGAAGCCTTCAACACTTAATTTCAGGCGAGAAATGTTTTTGCCTGATTGACCATCTTGTAAAATATTGCAACGTGAGCAAATAGAAATTAGGACATTAAGAGGCAGAAAACACTTGTTTACCTGGTCGTACTCCAGGGCTCCAGGGTAAAGAGGCCAGCCCAGAAACAGTTCAGCTATCACACAGCCGAGGGACCACATGTCTATGGCTTCACAAAACGGCAATCCCAAAATAATCTCTGGAGCCCTGGGGAGCAGACGGCACAAACAACTGTTAGTACAAAAGAGCACTGACATATGTAGCATCACTTTTCTTAGAATTTTTATAGCAGGCACGTTTAAATATTTTTTCTAATTCTCTGAAAATGTACGTGCTGGTCAGCTAGTATACAATAACAGACTTTGATCCTTACTGCATACATTTATTTTGAATATAAATACTGCTTAAAATAATTAATCAATCTGTTAAAATTGGTAAACAAAATAATGTACAATATGTAAACTTCCAATTAAAAACATTCAAATGCATAATGTCTGGAATACCTTTTGACATTTTTACAATAAATGCACACACAGCATACATCTCAACACACACTATTTTAAGCTTTTTTTTTTGTAGCATTTTAGAAAAACATCCATGTTAAAAATTCAACAACGACCTTTCAGACAGGGATTAGTGCGACATATGTGCCAAGCCTGTGTTGACCGTGTACTGAAGTCACTAGGCATCCACAGGCTTTGCTAGTGGGTTAGCAGGTCAGACATGCAGGGATAAGAGCTTTGACAGGCGCTCTCCGCTCTAGGCTGATAGAACTCCTAATAGGCCTGGGCGATATATCGAATATACTCGATATATCGCAGCTTGTAGTCTGTGCGGTGTTGAAAATGACCATACCGTTAAACTCGCGGACTTTTTTTTTTTTTTTTTTTTTTGAAATGTCATTGTAACCCACGTCATAAAGAAATGTATTATATTTATATTATTTAATTATATTATATTTAGCAGAAGTAAATTTATTATAACATCTACTCTTCAGTTATTTATATACAATATTATTTCACCGCACTAATAGACTGCACTGACGTCACTCATCCACACGCACACACGCCAGCCAATCACAGACCAGTATCCTAGTATAAACAGGAAGCATGAGATACGGGAGGAGAAGGCTTGAATACGGGAAACGATCAAGCAGCAGCTGAAAACGCAGCATATGAACGGTAGCACGCACACCCGGTGCTCAGCAGACAGCACTTTACTAACTGTGCAGACCAGCGGTTGTGCCTTGCACCTGACAAAAGGAGCGATCGGCAGCAGAACGGAGGACTTTGTATAGGCGACTCAGATTGCATCGGCCAGGTTTTTTAAACCCCCCATGGATCTAAAGATGGTGAACTACCCACGGAGATGACGTAGTGGACGGTGAACTGCAGGTCTACCAGAGCGGTAGGACCGCCGCACCGATCCTCTTACCAGGAACGCATGAACTTCAATCCTACCAGGGTGGTAGGATCAACTTTATTTAATTAGGTTCTCTTCCAGTGGACCAACCCAACAAACTTCAGTCCTACCAGGGTGGTAGGATCAACTTTATTTAATTAGGTTCTCTTCCAGTGGACCAACCCAACGAACTTCAGTCCTACCAGGGTGGTAGGACTGACTTCATTTTTCGTTTGAGTGGAACTATTTTTTTTTTCCCCAGGCTGTGACGCCTTATGAACTGAGCTAAATCCCAGCGGGTGAACTGGAGTCTGTTTTGAGACCACTTTTGTTTATTATTATTTTCTGTAATATAATAAATCCATGGTACTTATTTTCTATAAACAACAAATTGTCTGTCTATTCTCTGCACATCTTAGTAATCATTCCCAACTCACACTTGAACCTAGAAACTAATCTCAGAGAAAAAAATTATTAACCAACAGTAAATGTACAATTGGCTACATCATCTTAATGACAACATGCACAAAAGGGCACTATTTGTTTTAAAATATTGTAGTGGCATTATGTACAAAAAGTGCACTTTAATTTTGTGTTTTGAAATGCCATGTGAGTTGCATCCTGCACTAATGTCTTGTTTTGAAATGTCTCTGTGACAATTTTGCACAGAATGTGCACTTTCTGTTGACAATTTTATGTTTGAGCCACTCACTGTTTAATAAATACAGTTATGTCAACTTTGACTTAGTTGTGATATCCCCTTTTTTGCATGAAAGTTTAAAATTGGCATATATTAATGCAGTATGATCAAGAATGTTTTAATGTAGACATATAGAATCATCATACTGGTGTGATTTTGTGCATCAAAGTGTTAATTCAAGGGTAATGCAAAATATCGAGATATATATCGTGTATCGTGACATGGCCTAAAAATATCGCGGTATTTATAAAAGGCCATATCGCCCAGCCCTAACTCCTAAGTGGCACAGTATTCACTCTTTCCCCTACAAACTGGATCAGTGTTACCCTTTTCACACTAACTGTGTAACACCACATCAAAGCAATGAATAGCGGTGATGCAGTCCTGTCGGCATCGTATGACAGTCAGACAAGCTGTCTGTCAGAAATGATAGTGTCTAGGACACACTGGAGAGCTTTTAGAGTTAACCCAGCACTGACAGCACGCGGTGATCCTCTTTGCCTAGCATGTGTTTACCTGTTAACTTAAAAAAATTATCAGGAAAATAAAAATTGTTGAAACGCACAATTCAAAAGGCAATTTCCAAGTGTACATTTCAAAAGGTTCTAGTGAGTTCTCATATTACCAATTTTATAATATAGTAACTGTGATGGACTGGCGCCCTGTCCAGGGTGTACCCCCGCCCAGCGCCCTATGAGAGCCGGAGATTGGCACCGGCAGACCCCCGCGACCCTGATAAACAAGAATAAGCGGGTATGAAGATGGATGGATAATATAATAATAATAATAATTTTAAACAATATTTCAACTATTAATAGCATGTATAGCTGAGAAATAAAAGCACAATATGCATGTTCTGTGACATTTCATAAGTAAACCAAACCTTTAGCTACATTGAAAGTTTAATTTAACTGAAATACCAGTATGTAAACTAAAAATACACTCAATCTATTAAAAAAACTAAAGAACTGCATTAATCCAAACAGTGAACAGAAATCTGATGTAAAGACGAAGCTTAAACAATAAAATATAATGAATGGATTTCATTGGCTCCAGAAGATAATGTCAGTATACCGAAATTCTTTGGAGCCACTGTAAAATAAAGAATGGAAGACATAAATACTAAAACGAGGGACCACAATAAGCTTTAGAAAACGTGTTACCATGGTAAAAACAATGTCTGTTTGCTCTAGTGTTTTGGTACCAACACTAAGTCAAAATTGAAAGCCACCGTTGAGGAGGAACAACAGTGAATCAAAACCAAAAGTGTTGACACTAAAGCTAAAACTAACGTCTCTGACCTGTACTACGAAGCTGGATAAGTATATCCACAATATCTCTCCGTTAGCCGGACTGTCACAGAGCAGCTGAACTATGAAACTGGTTATCAACACGTTAACTTAAGCCAGGTGGAGACTGCACTGACTGACCAGTCACAAACACGGAGAAACCGTGCAAAGCAACTTACATCATCATGAAGAAAAATTCCTAAAAAATATGAATAATTAAAATCCATAAATCAGCAAAAACAGGAATGAATGCTGGCAGATAATTCATGACAGTTAATGCATATATTTGTGAGATTATGCAATATATTAATTCATCAAAGTATAAACAGACACTCTGATCAATTTTACTTTATTACAGCGCAGATGTGTTTCTATTCAGGTATCCGCCTGATTTTGGGTGTAGTCTGTTGCCCTAATGCTGTGTTCATACAGCTCAGCCTACGTCATAAGGTGGACAATATTTGTATTTTATACAGCCTGTATTATCTTACAGGACTGAGGCTCTCTGCATCCCACTGCATATATAAATAAATAAATGAATGAATTTATCAATCACCGAGTACTCTACGCACACAGGCTTTCCAAGAGAACTGATTAGTCAAGAGGCGGCGCTTTTATACTCGCTCACATCTTATTGTAGCACCTGGTCCTAGGGCTGCTCAATTAAAGAAGAAATAATAATCACGATTATTTCAGTCATAATGAAAATCACGAGTATTCAAATGATTATTTGTCAACCAAAAAGGTTTTTTTTTTTTTTTTTTATACAAAAAAACATAAAATATATTCTAATTTTATAAATAAAAATGCTTCAAACACTAAAATCAAGTATGTTCACTTTTGCACAAAACACTTCTTGCAAGTGTCTTTGCTCTAGGTCTTCAGCATCAAACACAAAGAATTCCCATATAATAGAATTTGACTTGCCTTGCTTGTTTACTCAGCGTTTTTGCTGCATTTGTCTTGTCATGTTTTAAAACCAATAGCAACAACTTTCCTCGTGTTGGCCTGCAGGCTGGCTTTGGCTTTGAGATGAGCGGGGCGGAGGGGAGGAGCTTGTATGTGCGGAGCCTAAACAACTCAAAGTTAGTATTAATAACATGTGTGTGCCAAACTTTATTATTTGTAGATGTCCAAAATAGTGGGTTTGTTTTATTTAGCGAATAAAACATATATTAAAGAAGTTTTTTTATAATAGTTTTTTCTCAATTGTTGTTTTTGTAATTGTTGGGTGTAATAATCAAAATCGTAATCGAATTTCGATTAATTGAGCAGCCCTACCTGATCCTGGTGATATACCCCAATAAGAAGTTAACTAGTGTCGAGTTCGTAGTACAGGACACAGAATAAATCCCGAAAGTTAGCACGATGAGAGGAAAACGGGCTGTGCGGTCAAAGGAAGTCTAGTAACAGGACCATATACAAATGGAAGCCATTTTGAAAACCCTTCAATTTATTGCCCCAGGCCATGGTCAAGATATGTTTCATGACAGGATTTTTTTTAATCAGCGTGATATATAACATGTCAGCATGAGCTGTTGATTTGAAGCTGTAGCATTTCATATCTGACAGCGAGATACATCTGTGAGATAGCCCTGAGCTTTGTTGACAAGCTTGCCGCCTTGAAGACAATGTGAACCCAAAAACATAGGGTTGATAAAAAGTACACGGCTGTGTTTGGCCAAGGCAAGGAAATCCAAACATAGACAGAGATTAGCACACAAAGAACCAGAACACCAATGCACCTTATAAATATCCAAACACCTTATGTTAATCTTCCATTCGTTTGTAAATACAGTTTTCAGAACAGATAAAGGCAGACGAGTGGTATATTTTGATATCATGCCTAGATGTGCATTAGTTATTTTTTTTTTTAGCAAATGCATAACAGAATACATACATTAATTAAAAGACTAAGTAAAAAAAAAAAAAAAAACAATCAGGAACAAAACAGATGTCTTTCTTTTGATGGCATGGAGGTGGGTGAGTGTAGTGGAAGAGGATGTTGCCATGGCTGCACAGCTCTGTTCTAATCAACACAACTCAAGCCTGGCTGTCTTTCTATGAAACCAAATCTGTTCTCTATTGTGAGGATATGACGTACAAGCTGTTAGGCCAGTGAGTGTTACAGTGGCAGAAGCCTCGTGACTGCATGCTGCCACGTGTGACACGAGACAAGATGAAATGTACCAGTTCACCGAAATGTGAGGTGATAGACAAATATTGTTTACGTTGTAAAAAACCTCAACAATTCATCATAAGATGCATCATATTTCACCCAACATCCACTACCTGATATTATTGTGTGAAATGTGAAGCATTCCCACTTTTAAGTTCCAATTTCTTTCTTATTCTTTCTACCATTATTTGACCTGCCATTACTCTGCCAATTCTTAACCAATCTACACCATTCAAATGTTGAAATGTTCCACTGCTTATTACATATTATAAAATGCTAAGATTTTTACTTTTATTGTAATGTTAGGTTTTATCTTTTTTAGTGATGCACCAAAATTCCGGACACCAAAAAAGCAGAAAAAAGCCCACCGAAACAGGATGTTGTGATGACGCACGCAAACAGCGCAGTCAGCGCTGACCAAGCAATTGGGTCACAGAGCAAGTGTGTCTTCAAGAGGCACACTCTGTGACCTAATGCACTTTGTGTTTGAATGAGAGAACGTACTGGTATTTAATTTGACTCTCTTCCAGCAGCTCAGTCAGTTATAGGTCTGTACAATATCATTTAATGTATGAGAGGGGTCAAGTTAAACACATATATATTTTCATTTTATATTGTGCATTTTTGGTTTTAGCTCAGTGTGATCAGAGCCTGCTTCAAGCAATCATCAAGGGGGAACTAGTTCAAATTTTGCCTTGCACAATGTCTGTAATCTTGACTCTAAACAAATGTTTGTTAAATCCTCATTGACTGCTCAATGAGTTAATGTAATGCTGTTCATTCTCTGTGAATACTGCCAACAAATATCTAAGCTTTAGGTGGTGTGTACAACTTGCCTTCATTGAGAATAAACACATGCAGTCAAAGGAGTTGGCAATTCTCGTTCGCATTCCCACTTGCATTGTTGTGGCAATGAAAATTTTTCTAGTGATTGTTGTTATGCTGGGTGATTCTATTTGCTATCCCTCCCTATCCAGTCACTATAACCAATGTTACTGCATTGGATAAAAACGGTTGCTGGATAGCGTTACTTCAAGGTTTCCAGAGAGGTTTGTGTGAAAAAACAACAGTATACAGGAGAGGAACAATAAATTTGACCTATAACACAGTTGTGACAGAGTTGTAGTTAATCCCCCACTTCTGACCCCTGTAATATTCCCAGCACACTGCTAACACACCATTTACACTGATATTCACGCCACCCTATACTCGTTCTACTCACACATAGTCTAGTACCAGGTGTTTCCTGCTAATACTGTATCATGTTTTTCTGCAGTCTGTGCCTTCTCCTCACCCTTCTCTCTCTTTTCTGTTTCAGGTGTCCTGATGCTGCAGCTGACAGATCATGATCTGTGGTCTGGGACACTGATGTTTATTCTCTCTATCCTGTTCTGTTCTCCTCTTTCTGTCCATTAACCCCAACCAGTCCAAAAAGATGGCTGCCACATCTGAGCCTGGTTCTGCTGGAGATTTCTTGTCGTTAAAAGGGAGTTTTTTTCTCCCCACTGTCGCTAATGCATGTTCATGTGGATTTGATGGGTTTTTCACAAGCGCTATGAGATGACTATTGTTGTGATTTACGCTATATAAATAAAGTTGAAATGAATAGCTCCCTACTACAACCAGGAACATTTTTAGTAGGATTCATTTCCTCTCTAAATTTCAGATCTCTAAACTGTGGAAAAAAGTAAGAAAAATAGTTTGAATGACTGCGACAATGATTTTCAATACATCTAAATAAAAATATTTTTAGGTAAGTTCACCACAACACACGCTTAGAATGAAAGGTTAGGGTTACAATACAGAGCAATTGATTGTTTGAGAAGAAACATGTTTGTAGTTTTCCAAAAGCAACTTGTTTCCGTTTTGCCTGAGTCTCTCATTCATTTAGAATAAAAAGCAAAATACAATGTTCCATTTTCTAAACTAGAAACTGACCTGCTGCACATGTGAATTGAATTACATTACTGACCAAAATGTTAAAAAAAGGAACAAAAATAAATACTAAAACATTTTATAAAAAGTACCCATTCCAATCAAGTGTGGGCTTAACCAAAAACCTGACTTTTTATGCATCTATACAAAAATCTAATCACGTTTGCAGCATAAAAAGGGAAGCGTTGAAAGCAGAGTTCTAGGTAAAAGCTGGACAAGAGACAGTTATTAGAATTTACCTGAACCCGAAGACTGCTGGCTCTAATTGTGGATGGCTGCACATTTGCACATTTGGTGGAAATCTATTTCTTTGGAACCAAATTAGCTTACCAGAGAAAGTGAGCTGAACTGCAGTTCGAGTAAGCTCTGCTAAAACCACAGTGTGGTTACACCATGATGAAAGAATTGAGCTTTACAGCATACCTCTTCCAGGAACAGTAATTCCACACAGTTGCAGAGTGTTCTGCATAATTCAGTGGGACATAGAGGTAGTGCTGGAGAGGGCAGCCGGAGCCCTCGCACCATTATCTGGACGTGGACCTCAAATTACAGATACAAGGTTTACGCCACCTTTCACTGATACAAACCACTTCAAGTCCTGACAAGTCATTGTTTAAGAAAGCCTACACCAGTTTAAGTGGAGCGTGCTTATTTATAGTTGCATTGATGGTTTGGTATTAAACAATGAGAAATGATGAACAACAATCTTACAATCAGACTATAACCAAATTTAAACCTTTGTATTCTTTGACAGTTTTAGGAAAGATCCTGAATACATGTTCTGATAAATTAATTGACTATTAATGAGATTTAATCTAGAGCCTTTTTAACAACAAAATAAAATACAAAGCAAACAACCCATGCTCAGAAAGAAGACAGAAGTTTCTCATGCATTTTATTAACCCGTTCAAAATACTTCCTCAAAGAGAAATGGTAATTTCTCAAAGGCTTTCATTCCTGAAAAGATGATTAAAGCACATTTACAGTCATTGACGTAAGTCTGGCCTTCTGATGTAAATTTGTTAGTTATAGAATATGATCAGGAAAAATAAAGACATCCGATTTCTCCTATGAGATTAATCGAATATTCCAATAAAATTATATGTATAATCAATTATTAAAATAATTATTTACTATAGCCCTACAAATTATCTTTCTTTGGTTCCAATAATAAGACTTTTGTCAGGGACTGTATTATAACGTGTTTAGCTACTAACACAGACAGGCAGAGATATAAGTATAAGATATTAGTATTTGATATGAAGATGGATCATGAGCTAAAACTGTATTGTTATTTAACAGCAGCACCCAAGCGCTCACTGGGTAACTTCAATGGTATGACAATAAGGCTGCGTTCACACTGCAGGCAAATGTGGCCCAAATCTGATTTTTTGGGAGTCAAGTGACCAGATCTGATTTTTTAAAAGCAGTGTGAACTGATTTAGGCCACATTCACATCTGGTCCTGAATCAGATACAGATCTGATCTTTTTCAATGTGACCTCAGTGTGAACGGTCAAGGCGGATTTCATGCGCATTTGATACGTTGGCGTCATTAGTAACGGCTGAGTGCTGTGCTGCAAATAAAAATAATTAAATAAATGAGAAAGAGTTCACAATGAACTAGAGAGGGACAGGGACAGAACTGAGACAGGCTTGAAGCATCCACTGTTGAATCAATCCTTTTTCTGCACAAGAACACAGATTATCCTTATATTTGATACATGGATTATACAAATAGATCCACTGTCTCACATGCGCGCACTGTGCACCTGTGTGTTTGACGTGCGCTGATCTGTTCTGTGACATTACCAGTTGTTTAATAAAAGCAATGCTTACCACTAAAACAAGCATAAATATGTCATTTGCATGAGGAGAATAATAGGTTTTAACTGTCGGTTTCAGGTCGGGCTCTGATATAAATACCTAACGTCTGTCTGACCTGTCGGTTTCCTTTTGGCTCTGTCGGGTTTGGGTCAAAGCTTGAAGGTTCATAACATAAATGGTCTGTGTTGAAAAAGAACCAAAGCATGATGACATCATCAGGCATAAAGTCCTACACTTTGTTAGTCATGGCTTTGTTTTACATAAACAAATGTCTTCATTACAAAACCAAGCAAAAAACTGCACTCCATACCAAAAGAATAGCCTTTTTAAGCATAATTTTTTAACATATATTCTCATGATTCTAGAAAACCATCCAAGATTTTTGAGTTTGAAAGAATCAGCCTTATAGACTAAATTACAATTCCATGTTTGCAGTTCACCTGTTTAACAACATACTGAAAAGGTGAATTAAATTAAATAATTAAATATATTATTGTTCTGGAATAACCAAACTTTTCTTGTAGTTAACCCATCCCCCTCCATTAGTAAGGATTTTTTTTTCTGAATCACAGAAAAAAGCACAAATGAGTAAAAAGTCAAAGTACTGTAATGTAATGCAATAATACAAATGGAGAACTAATACAATTTTAAACATTTCAAATTGATGCAAACCAGAAAATTGATTGACAGGAAAGAAGCCATCATTTTTTCATTAGACCTGCGAAAGCTCAAGCTTAGCTGACTGTGCATTCTAAGGTGGCAAATTACAAATGGCAACTGGCCAAATGCTTGTAAATTGTGAAGGCTTACGATGCATCTGTCAAAATTATTGAGTGGAACATAGATTTGAGGTATCTGTCAAATATTTATAACTGTAAACAAAACTATACAAACCCAATGCAAACTGACGTATGAAAATCCAAACAGCTGACACCGTGGAGTTGGATGACCTTGAGCTGGAAAGTCGAAGCACGCAAGTATTTCAAGCTGCCCTTATTTCATCCTGGCTGCCTATGTGTTTCACCATCTATAGAAGTCAAAGCACACTGGCCAGCATCCCATGAGCTATTTTAGGTAACCCTCTACGCTCATCCTTGGCAATGCTGTCCCCCACACCATGCTTTACATACTCTTGCTGCTGAGATGGTAGAAACTTTGGGAGCCTATGCCTTAATTTCAAAATAAGCTTCAGGCCTGATCTTTACTTTTAACCGATTGTATTTCTAACACACTTCCAAGTGTATTGATTTCAGACTTAAGGCTTAAATAATTTTCTCGGGCTGCTCATGCCAAAATCCTTATTTCTCAATTTAAAAAAAAACAAACTTGAAAATGCAGCACAGATTGGCCCTCATTTATCAACCGTACGTTCAGATCTGAGCGTACGACATGCGTTTGACCATATTCGCGCAAGCTTCGGTATTTATCAATTTCGGAGGTGAGCATTTGCCATGATCAGATCTCACGTCAGTTCTGAGCTTGTGTACACGCAAAACTGAGTGTGTGGACTGAGTCTGGAAATAAAGAATCAAACAAGCTTTGGCTGTCATTTAAGCAAAAACAAACAGATCAAATTGGATTATTAAAAATTAAATTAAAAATTTCAAAAAAGCCCACTGATACCTGCAATTTTTGGTTTTGCTTCACTGACAAACCCTGCTACAGGCAGGAACTCATAGTTTCAGCAGTGCGCAACACACACCGGCAACACAGGAGTGCCAACCAGTGGCAGTACAGCCTCCACTGAAGCTTTTTAAGGGTTTGGTTAATTCATTTTAATGTAATATTTATTTAACCTGACAAGAGCCAGATTGATGTGTAGCCCTCCCTCTAACTCGAGTTCTCCACATCATCGGTGTCTGGCGAATCCTTTCAGAACCAGGGAGGGACATGAACAGAATGCTTGAAGCTGATTGGGCGAAGCGCCTGTCCACCATGAATTGTTTTAGCCCATCACACGATAACAAATGATGTCATTGGCATGCGCCGCAGAGACGCTGCTACAACAACAACAAGGCTCCGCTTTGCCATCCAAAAATGCACAGAGCGCCTATCGCTGTTGCTCTTTCATAAAGGAAATGCTGGATTCTTCTAAAACTGAGTTTATAGCAGCTTCCACGCGTTCATCCTCCTGCGTCAACATCTTTCTATCTTGATTCGGAGCTATGCTAATAGCGGTAGAGCTTGTTTTGCTTCGGTGCTTCTGCCTTCGTCACAACCGGATATCCCGCCCTAATCCACAACACTGCCTCATGATTGGTTCGAACCGGTTCGGTTCGCGTTCGAAAGGCAAAGGCAGGAACCTCACAGGCAGGAAAGGTTAATATTTATTGCCTCGGCTTGCGAACAACTGAGGCCGAAAAACAACATATTTCAGTGAGTCTCTCCAGGATCTCTGCAGTGAGGTTTGTTCACAGTGCGCACAGGGGGGCAGACGTCATCTGCTCGATAGCTGATCCTCTTCCACTGAGTTTTTTATGAGGTCCTTTATACGGTGGCCGGCAGGTAAAAGTGTGCAGCAAAACGCTGAGAACACAGGAATGCTGCAAAACCGTGCCTTTAAGTCCAGTTGTCACACCATCACAAAGCACATCTTTGTTTGGCTCTACCTCAGATGTGAGGATTTCCTTTCTTTTCTTGCCAGTGGCCTCAGAACCAGGAATATTTAAGGGCGTATCATGTTGATGATCAACTTCAGCCGGCGAATTTATCAACACCTGTTTATTAGTATGCTGGGATTGGTCAGATACAAATGTTTTATGTCGTACAACTATAGGTCCACGCAAATTTGCACAACCGTTTTCATGCAAAGTTGATAAATGAGAGCCATCATGTTTAGACAGACTTTAGAGATGTTCAATGTTAGTTTTTGTTTGTATTTTCTCTATTATACAAAAATAGCTCCATAAACAGAAGACAATCCTTTTAAGGTATGGAGTAAAAAAAAATATCTTCTTATATTTACATCGTCATTTCAAAAATGTATAAGACATGCTACTGAAACCCAAGTCTGATGCAGGGGGCATTGTAGCATCTGCACTACTTCTTTTGAATAACAAAAAATACAGCAAGACATGACAGTTCTATTTCAGGCAACTAACTTCCTGAAATAACACACATTTGTACAAACATGACAGTATCAACAGAAAAAAGCTTGATGGAGTGCATGAAAGGCAATGCATTGATAAAGGAAAATTAACATTTCTTCTTCCTGTTCTCAAAACTAATGCTTTTAGCAGAATGTTAACTAAGCAGACTTGGAGACTACATTTAGACACTGAATAAATTACTGGTACTCTTGTCCAAACACGTACGTTGTGGATCATCTAGTCTTATTTCTCTAATAATACCTAAAAAATCTACAAATTAGAAAAATTACAACCCTACTCTTTTGATATTGAAAAAGCAGACCCTGTATTCTGTGGCAATTTTTGTGCCACCCTACCGTAGTGGATTTGACGTTAAGTATTAAGATGTGCCCTAACTGTAGATTTTCAGCTTAAATTCAAAACAGTTAAACAGCCTCATTATAAAACTTGTTTGGTAAAACAAACCAAGTCATCAATTAAAATATTAATCTTAATCTGCTACTTTCTTTCATTGACAAGGTTGCTATGCTTTGAACATTAAGCTGATCCTTCGCTTTTTTTATAATTATTTTTGCATTAATTAATTTGGTCTTTCCCCTAATTTCCACTGGATGCGGCTCCACTGTGGAACGTCACCGCCGCGTCACCGGAGCTGATAGGTTTCCATTTTAGTCTATGTGATAATTTCCACTTGGTCCGCTGCGGTGCGTGTCTGCTCCTTCCCAGATGCGGTAGTTCGGTGCCCTGCGCCAGATACACGCAGGGCTTCTATTTCTGGCGGACACCGGAGCACGACGCATCAATCAGCACAGAGCAAATGAAGCTAAACAGGAAATTAAGCACGTATATCGGGTTACTTTTCAAAATAAAACACTTCAGATTATATTTCAAGTAAATACATCACCAAAACGTCATAATGTGTAAAAACAAATTCACATTTACTATATTCATTCCTCTCATACTGTAACTACACTGTAAACTGCAGCAACTTTGATTTAGTTCATGTTTGAATGGTGCAGTTTTATCTCTTCTCTGTTGTCTGTTGCAAAAAATGTGACAAATCCAGAGTCCAACCTTCTTGTTCTCCTTCGTTAGGAACACTGACCTGTTTGTCTGTTTATTGTTGCATTTTCACACATACATTTAACTGCGTTCTCGCGCGATTATATAAATATCGTGAGAACTGATCTGTCTCGTGACGTCACAGTCATTCAAACGGAGAGCACCGCGGCGCACTCCAAAAGCAACCGGTGTGAATTACCGGACGGCGGACAGCGGTGAAATACCGAATCGGTGCCGTGGCGCAGCAGAGACGTATCCAGTGAAAACCCCGGGTTTGTCTCATCTGCACAAAACAGAAAATGACTTTTATAGATTTTTGTTTGTCTAAATCCTAGGTTCCCAAAGCGAAGTACGGGTACCCCCAGGGGTACACAAATTGTCATACAGGGTACGTCAATAAAACTTAAAAACACTGACAACATTGGAAACTAGAATATACATAGAGCAGTTAATGTGAATGCTTGGTTAACGCGATTTCTAGGTTCATGCTATTGCTAGGCTAATGCTAATGTTGGGTTAAAGCTAATACTAGGTGAATGCTAATGCTAGGTTATTGCTATTGCTAAGACAATGCTAGGTTAATGTTAATGCTATTGCTAGGCTAATGATAATGATAGGTTAAAGCTAATACTAGGTCAATATCAATGCAAGGTTAATGCTAATGCTATGCTACAGTTAATGATGATGCTAGGTTAATGCCATTGCTATGCTAATCCTAGCTAATGCCAATGAAAAGTTAATGCAAAGCGACGCAAGCTTTTGCCTCTTCACTTGTATTTTCTTCAGGAAATGCTAATATTCTAGTTATTATTAGTATTATTCCTCAACAGGATAGGTACATTTCACTATGGCTACATTGTGTATAACATTACATTATTATGTTTTTTAAGTGTGCAGGAGTAGGGGGTACATGACTTCAGGTTAATTGTCTGAAGGGGCACGGGACTGTGGAAAGTTTGGGAACCACTGGTCTAAATAAACAGTTTTTTGTGTTTGAGGCAAAACAATGGTTTAACATCATTTTGTGATTGAACCCAATGCACTCGGTATATTGCTCTCATAACTTTTGAATCTAAAGTACATAATCCCACCGCCTGGTGAGTGTTCTAGACCTGGCAAACTGTTATATGGGTTTAGTTTTAAACACGGAGAGGATTCCTCAGTGAGCCGCCACACTTTGTGATATGGTCTTTAAGCGTTGCTGAGTTCATCTGTGCATTCTCTCTTTTGAAAAATATACCAAACAGATATTTTTCATTAAATGTAAAATGTTTGCTCTGTGTTGAGTTTGTTAACATTTTTCATCTTAATAGCTTCACTGTGACAGCTCTTTCAATTTCATATTGACTTTGAATGATTACAACTACAAATACCACACAAATATCAACTGTGGACATAAATCTATTCCTTATAAATTACATTACAAGTCTTGATTACAAATGGAACTATTGAGCATGCAATTTTCCCATAACTTTTGCTCTCATAAGTATTTTATAGAACTTACAAAACATGGCGTGACCAACTACCTAATTTAAACTCTAGCAATAAGTCTGCAGTTAGAGCACATATTGTTTTTTATGTCACTGTACACATGGACAGTGGATTTTTATTTCAAATCCACTGTGATGTGTACAGTGACATGAAAAACTGTTGCCCAAATATTTGCCTGACTGTAAAACCAGATACAATTGCCTGTAAATATATTTTTTATTAAACAAACATTAAACACAGCTGACAGCCGATCCTCTTTAGCTGGAGAAAGCCAATAATAATTACTTATACGCAAACTATATGCTTTCCAAGAGAAACGTTGTTATAATGTCCACTTTGCACATACAGTACACATCCCTTGTCCCTAAGCAGATTGTTATTTGGGCGTCAAAGTCCAGCTGGTTATTGATAACTCTTGAGCCAACGAAAACAACAGCTACAAAAAAGTCATTTCCCCTAATCAATAACAGATGAGCTTTAAACTTCTTTAACTATATGTATGGATTCCATTGCCTGACTTAACAACAATAAACCCTTTATTAAAAAAAACATCAATACACAAGTTTGTACTGGCTGACCTCATTTACATTTGTAGAGTCTCTTGGAACAAAATGGTTTACTTATTATGTTTTTACCAGTTCAAATATACACTGGGCTTGAACAGTAAACTGGGCGCTCCAGGCTCTTATATGACACCTGATAACCCTTCCAGGCCTGTTTTTCTAATCAAACTTAAGCAGTCACAATGTAATGCCAAACACAACATGACATGTCCATTTTCTCAGGGAATGTCAACATTTACCAAAAACCAGCCACCCTGTAAAAAGTGCTTCATCTACTGCCTCGTCATCTGAAAGTGAAACATATCAACTACTAATACCTTGGATTTAGGTGATTTTTCTTCAAACCTTTCTTTACTTAGCTGTGCAAATTTAGGATAGCAGATTAATTGTATATTGTATCCATGTGTTTCCCTTTAACTGCTGAAAAGGCATCACATTGCAGGTGTTATTGTAAGGCCCTAAGGATTGGCCAGCAGGAAGAAAATGAGGGATCAACTTGTTGTCTGTAATAAACCCTGCTGGGTCACATTTTTTCCAAACTTTCGGGATGTGGCTTCATAATACACAGGATGTTGTGCAAAATGGGAGTGTTTCCTTTTTTGGGGGGGTTTGAGGAAATATTTGCGAGAACTGACTGTGTTGTTCAGAACGCCAACACAGACTGAACGTTGTTTGACATGAACTCATTCCAAGTGTATCATGTTCTGTTTGTACTACTCACCTATAGTAACGAGACTGGAGGTACGTAGAACACACAGCTTTGGACACGTGACTGGCTGAGCCAAAGTCTATCACCTTCACTTTGTAGGGCTGCCTCACTGGGTCCACCAGCATTATGTTCTCTGGCTTGAGGTCTGCATGAATTAGACCCATGCTCTTCAGCTTCTTTAGTGCTATAGCCACCTGCTGCAACACAGGCCGGATCACTTTTAACGGCAGCGGGCTGAACTTTTTCTGCTTCAGGAAATCATACAGGTTCTGCTCGAGCATCTCAAACACAAGGCAGGTGTGGCTGCGGTGTTGAAAGCATTCAAACGCTCGCACCAGGTTGTGCTCGTCTGCGTTTTCCCCGCTCAGACGAGCAAGGATGCCAACTTCGATTTGACCCTGTCGTGCGTACGAAGGGTGGTTTTTCAGGATCTTCACAGCCACTACGTCATTTGTGCCCCTTTTCCAGCATTTCACTACCTGGCCAAATGTGCCTCGTCCCAAAAAATCCAACACTTCATATGTATTCTTCATGGAACACAGGACTTCATGTTGTACTACCTGATAGTCCCCATCACCTCCTCCATTTATCCCTGCTGCGCCTACACCCCCATGCCCCACACCCTGTTTGGTAGGGCCTCCTCCAGGCCCCACAGCCGCAGGCCCCGTCACGGCTGCATTCCCCACATTTGTCGTTTGCAACATGGCAGGTAACATTGTCAGTTCTTCCAAAATCTGCATGGTGCTTCCTCGGTTATCCAGCTCCTCACTTTTACGTTTCAGCCCACATCGCTGAGAGCTGTCGGCTGAGTTTAAACCTCCACAGTTCTCGTCTTTTTCACCCGTCGCTTCTCCAGCCCCCTCACCTCTTCCACTGCAGCCCTCTCCCCTTCCCCCACCTCCTGCCCCTGGTGCTCCACTGCTGCTCCCACTTGCTATGTCTGTCTGTTGCTGTTGCTGCTCCTTGCTGCTTTGTGAGGGGACGACCCCTGCTTTTGGTGGCTGCTGGGCCACAAACAGGCCTGATCCTCCTCCTCCTTCTCCCCTTCGTTTACCGGCCTGTTGTCGCTGTACGCCTCGCACTACTACTGTCTGCACCAGCTTCTCTTGTCCTCCGCGTACTTTGAAGCCCACAGCCAAGTCTCGGTTTACAAACAGGTGGGCTTGTTTGGTTGGGTGCACAATGCCAAGAGTTCTGCTGTTCAGATAAGTCCGCGGGTGTGCCCTCTCATGGTACACACAGCTGCTGGGCTCGACTTTGAGTTTCTTCACACTGCTAAAGGCACTTGTCTGGGTTTGATAAATGTGTGGTGGGTAGACCAAGACTTGTGAGGCCATACCTGCAGAGAATAAAAAAACAAAAGGATTTAGATTATAGGCATCTGCCAGTAATATAATGTGAATTACTTTATTAATTCAATTCAAAAGTGGAGGTTACAAGACAGTATCTTCTTCAAACATTGCATTATGGGTAAACCAACAAGAGTTTAGACATTTCACAAATATAAAAGGAAATGACTCCCCACTTCCTCTGCCCCATCCATTAACGTCAGGGAATGAGAGCATGTTGTTCACCATAAATCCCACCTACATCTCCACGCAGGAGATGAGTAACTTTTCAAAGGTTTGCCTGACCTTTTCCTTCCATTTCAACGCATCCTACAGCAGGTTTCCAGGCAACCGATAGAGAGGGAGTGAGGATTGGAGACAAACAGAAATATATAAAGCTGCACCACATGATCTAGATGCCCACGTGTCTATTGTTTGTCAAGATGAAACCACATTTTGTGAAGAAAAGAAAATTGAATATAGAAAATTAAGTTAGCAGTCAGAATAAGTCAAAGGTGTGAATTGACATCAAACAGTCACAATGGTAATTCAACCCATGAACAAAAATAGCATAGTGACTTTGTAAGACTCTGTTTGCGTCTTTAGCCAGACAAATGTTTGACTTCATTTCATTCTGAAGCGTGTTCAAAAGGACACAAGCTTGTAAACTTCAAAAGGTTTTCATGCACCAATACTACCAGACAAATACTGGGTATTCAATTGAAATCAACAATTACACCAACACTACTATGATAGTACTAAAGACTCAGTATTCAACACATGTTCTAGATTAGGCTGAATGATATCATCGCAATATCATAAAACGCGATTTTGTAATCGCAAAGGCTGCAATTTTTTATTTAATTAAATTTTTTTGGTAAAAATTTATTTTAACTTTGTTAAAGGTGCAGTCTGCAACTCTCATAAAAGTGACTTTTTGTCATATTTGCTAAAGCTGTCACTATGTAAGAACAGCTTTACATGAAACTAGTAGTTAGTAATCAGAGCCAGGATTGTGCTTGATGGACTGTTTGACAACTGTTGCTTACAGACCCCGCCCCTTTCCCAGGCTGGAGCTCCATCTTTTTTACAGTGTATGGTCGAGAGGAGTAGAAGATGGAATTAGCTAATTTCCTGCTTGAAAAGTAATTACTGCTGCTTGATTTACATTATGTTTGATTTGTAACACTAGAACTCTGTGGTGCATGTGTTGTTCATGTGTGTGCAGCAGCCTCCGTGTGGGCTGCTGTAAGTGACACTGTGTTGTTGCTGCTGCTGAGGTGTGTGCACATAGAGAGAGAGAAGCGCTGCAGTGATATGCTTTTAACAGAGCATGTTATATTACTGTGATGATGCTGTCGGACTAACAGCTTGTTAGCTCCTCTGAGGGAGGGACTTTAGAAAGTTTAGAGGCAGGGCAAGAGAGCAACAGGGAGGGAGGAGGAGAGAGGGATCTGAGAGTTGCGGACTGCACCTTTAAGAGTTTGATTGACCTAAAAAACGTACAATTGGTTAAAGCAGATATTAGTTCTGCTTCCTTTTCTTGCAGTTTAGTATGTGTGATGTTACTGACTGGATAGTAGTAAGTTTTATTTATTTTTTTACATTTGTTTATTTTATTTATTTATAGACTGTCCTGTTAAGTTCAGAGTGTGTTTATGTTTACATGTTTCATGAAAAGTTAAGTTAGTTAGATATGTTGAAGAGGTAAAGCCACAGATTTGTTTGCTTTATTATTGTAATCTGTGCTTTAAAATGTAAATTTTATATTTATTTAAAGTTTAAATAAATCTGAAATGGTTTAATTTGAAACAGATTGATTTATTGCTTGTGTTCATTGACAAATACATGACAAGAGGCCCTTCAAAAAACAATTGAATATTAAATTGCACCAGTGTCTTTGTAGAGTTTCTTAAAATAAATGATTTCAGTGAGACATACACTCTGGCCCTTCTTTTTACTTTTCTGAGCATCACAATAACGTCATTCTCTGTTATCAAAATACACTAGAGCTGCAACTATCAATAATTTTTGTCGTCGACTAATCTATCCATAATT
Source organism: Gouania willdenowi (assembly GCF_900634775.1). Classification (NCBI taxonomy): domain Eukaryota; kingdom Metazoa; phylum Chordata; class Actinopteri; order Blenniiformes; family Gobiesocidae; genus Gouania; species Gouania willdenowi. The sequence continues at coordinate 24,173,135 of NC_041046.1, read as the reverse complement.
TTTTTTCGATTAGTCGACCACTCACGAGTAATTTTCTGTTTTGAAGCACATATTTTGGACTGCTTTTTCAGTGCACCTGTGAACGTGTCCCTGTTGTACTGTGACAGCATGTTTTATAGACAGGCATTAAAACAATGATATAAAAATGTATTTGTAGTGTAGTTGGTATATTTAGCACATAAAATATAATTGGAATTACAATAGAATCTTGAATAACAAAAACTTAAAGTGTAAGTTGTCTTGAACAAAGTAGTAGTAGTAGTAAACAAAAAGTGTAAATAAGTAACTTTAAAAAGCTGGAGCTAAAACAATTACCGAGTTCCAACTTCCTTTTACTTAAATCAAGTCCATAAAATAAAATAATGAATAATTACGTCTTGTTTGAAATAATCCTTACAAGTTAAGAAATGTCTAATTAATATTATCCAAATCAGATAGTGAATGAATGAAAGAGGTTTACTGTTCAGAAAAAACATTAGTATCAGCAGAAAAAAGCGGGTACGTCATTAACTAACTGATGAGTGCAGTGTTAAACATGCTTTCAGACGTACACACATACCTAATAAAACCTAGTAATAAATATTCTATTAATTAATACCCATTGATACCTGTCGGCCAACACACACATTAGTATGTGATTAGAAATGAAAGATTGAGGAAATATCGGCGGAAGTGATGTCACTCCTCTCTCAGTCTGTGTACAAACTGGGGCTCCGCGGTGTTTCTGTTTCAGGTGTCCGCGTATCTCCATCATGCTTCCTTCAATGATTGACAGTGGAACTGTAGGGTTTACAGTTAACGTTTTAAACCGTTGTTTTCAGTAAAAAGTTCTGAAGCTTTAGAAACTTTAAGTCACGTTAAGCTTCTTTGGTGTTTTCCTCTCTCCGCCATTCTTCTTTGCGGTATACTTGCACAAAGTTAGTGGGGCGACACCTTACTAACACAAACACCCCTAGCGGTCAATGTAAGGTACTGCAGCAGAAAGAAAGCAGAAAGTGGCCACAGTTTGGATTTGATCATATATTTGGAAGAATAAATGATGCGTTGACACTATAAAATCTGCATATTAGTCGACATTATCGATTACGTCGAGTAATCATTACAGCCTTAAAATACAGAAAAAGCTAAAAAAAAAAAAAAAAGAAAAAGAAGCAGGGTTTTGTTTTGTTCTTTATTACCTGGACCACAGTCTTGTTCTTTAGCACAGCATTACATACACCAGCATTCAGGAGACTGAGTTTAGTAAATCTCTAATAAAGTGATAAAACATGTGCAGAATCAACTACCTTGCATAGCAGAATTACTGTCTTCAAAAATGGTTTTAAAAAACAACAAAAAAACAACAACTGCTCCCAACATCATCAAGCGCTTGGTTAGTGCAAAGTAGATTTAAGTTGTACAGTGATTTCAAAATGATTCAATATGCAACATTATTATCTATATTATTATTGACAGCATTCATCTATATCAAATTATATATTTTTTTTCTAATTTGGGTTTACAGAACTCATTCATATGCAAACTCATCCATATGCAAACAAAAGCTCCGCCCACTCATTAAACATGCACACCTAGTGTTTAGAAAATAATAACACACTGAAACTGAGGCGGGAGTTAAACGCTGGTCAATATAATTACCTTGGTAGTCATTAATTTTTGTGGGTTGTGCTGGGATTTTGTGAGAAACTGAATAATTATTATTCATAGCTAGAGAGTGAAACAGTGAGCTAAACTGGAAAAAAACAAAAACAAAAAAAAAAGTTGGTCCTTCTAAGGTTATCATAGCTACAGATTAGAGGGGAAAAAAAAGGCAACTACCATTATGGTCACGCTTTTGTGGCATGTCATCAGGGCTCATCTTTGCAGCTTGCTAGCTAAATGTAGCATGGATGAGTCAGCAATAGAATTAACCATCTACTTGATGAATTTAGAGTCACGAGTCAGCAATTCAAACTCAGATCATTTTAAGCAATGTGTTCACTCACACATCATAGTCTCATATCCACTGTGCTCTGGGACAAGTAGTCTCAAAAAAGAGAGAGAAAGAGAGTCAGTCAGCGATGCAAGAATAAACAAGAGACTTTAAGGCAGAATAGGCAGGAAAATAAGAGAAATTCTGAAAAATGTGTCTGAAATGCTCTACAGGCAAAGTATGTCATAATTCTAATTAATCTCTTTGGGTTATAGTCATATGCTTATTCATTAGAGATATTGATCCAGTCAAATCATTCATACCATTGCTAACAATCTAAAGACCAACAACCACCAACATAATTCTCAATGCTCGGCTTCTAGTGAGGCTGTGCAATTATTATAAATTTGATTATGATTTTGATTACTACACTCAACAATTATAAAATTAACATAACCAAGAATTATTATTATTAAAAAAAAAGAAAAATCCCAAAAATTCTACATGTTTTATTTGCTAATAAAACATATGTCCATACATGTAACTAAAACAAACTATTATGATTTAGGACATCTACAAAGAATAAAGCTTGGCACACATGATTATTAATATGAAGTTTGAATTGTTTAATGCACACGCATGCAGGCTCCTCTGCCCCACCCCTCTCAAAGCTAAAGCTAGCCTGCAGGCTAACACAATGAAAGTTGTTGCTAGCAGTCTTAAAACAAGGGAGGAGAAACGCAGCAAAAACGATTGGTAAACAAGCAAGGCAAGTCATATTCTCTCATACTGTGTGTTAAGCAAAAGTGAACATACTTGATTTTAGCGTATGAAGGATTATATTTAAGTTTAAAGAATATATTTTACATTGTTTTGTCCAAAAAAGAAATAACTCTTTGGTTGACAAATAATTGTTTCAATAATCGTGATTTCAATTATGACAAATCATGATTATTACTTTTTTTTTTAATAATCAAGCAGCCTTTGCTTGTAGTATGCTGTGCAAGTTGCTCAAGTCGAGCCCATTTCACAGCAAAATGTAAAACATTATTGGGTGGTGTCTGCATGCCACACTTTTAATATCGCAAGTCTAACCAAGTGCAGTTAAGTGAAAGAGTTGCAATTGCAAATTCAGAATTGGCAATACTTTAAAATAAATTGACTGCAACAAAAATAAATATAGAATACATTTCCTTTTTAATTTTTTTTTTTATTATTTCTTTGCAGCGCAGTGCCCGGTCAAGGAGCACTGGCCTAAGGCACAGCAATGACCCCAGAGACAAGAGCTCCACTCTTCAGGTTTGACAAAATAAATTTTTAGCACTGATTAACACAACAGGAATACACGTGACCCAAGCTAACTTTAAAACACGCAGAATGCAGTCTAAAGAAGAACCACGCCTGTCTTCTGACGAAGCTGAAAATCATTTTTCACCACGACCACACAAATCACTATAACTGTGGAATCACTCACACATTTTGCACCAAATTCCATGCAGCCGTGTGACTGGAGGTGTAATGGTTCTGCCGTAACATGCCATTAAGTAACATGATCACCAGTTCAGCCAATACACCAACAGCTAAACCTGCCTGTTCCAGTGCCTTTTCAGATTTGAATCCAGTCATAATAATCTGACCTGCTTGTTCATAATAACACAATAAAAACACACTTCAGATGAAACAGGATAACATGATCAACAGTTGAATCTTAACACGTAGCACAGGATTTTTTAACCAAGAGTATGGGTGAAATTAGACATTCGTACATTTGCTACATTCGTTTCTAGACATTCACCCATTTTCAGGTATAAAATAATATTATCCCAAAACATGCAATGGAGGTATTTCTGTGTCATATTGGGGCCAGATTTTAAATAAGGAGTGAGAGACTAGAAAGAAAAATAGATTGCCTATTCCGTTTCAGAACGTGAGTTCCGCATTTTCTGTCCATTTTCTATGACCACAGAAAATCCAAGGCTCTGCAAAAGTATGGCAACGCTCCTTGACACAATTCCTCTATGAATAATTTGCACCTCATCCAAACATACTAAACATGCAAAATACCATTTTTTTGCCACAAAATAACTTCCTGGGAAAAGTTGAATAAAATGTCAACTGCTCCTATTCTTTCTTTCTGTCTTCAACAGTGCAATATTATATTACACCCTTTAATGCCAGGAAACTTTCCCATAAGCCTGTGATGAGTCTATTGCTGACTCATCCATGCTACAAAGAAGTACACATATCTGAACTTTTAACTGCAGTCCATTTAAAAGTGAAAAGAATTGACCCGTTAACAATTAGTAGATGTAAACTAAATAAAATAACTAAACAGGGGCAGAAGTACTATGTTGTGAGGTCAAAAGACAGTGCTTTTCCTACTTTTTGTTTGTGAAGCCTGATAACATGTAAAATTCAATTCTAATAAAACGGAATTTCTAAGACGCTTCCCGTCCACACAGCATTCATTCTTCCAAGCTTTCTACACAAAGGACAAAGCGACATTTTCTCAAACTATAATCTTTTTTCAGAATATAACGAACCAAAAGGACAAAACTTCTGCACTTTTGGAAAATCAATAGTACGTTACTTTCGTTTACTTATTGGATCATCTGCACTGATGAATTGTTGCTACTGCAAACAGACTGACAGAATGGAAACAGTTTCCACCCATAAGGCAACAAGCAAGAGTTGCAGTCTGAGATCACAGTCCTTCTACTTCACTGCACTCCGTGACATGTGTCTCGTGAACATGATCCTCTGCAGCCGAAGAATAAAAAGAGCCTTTATTTTCAAAAACATGTGACATGTGATGGTATGTCTATGTCAACTGAACTTATGACAATCATTTAGCAGAGTTCTGGTCAGATTAGCTCAAGTTACCAGCTATAGTAGACTAAAAAATATGTTTGCTGATAAATCCATAATTACAAACCATCCAACTGCATCGTACATTACATCTTAATGACACAAATCTGACTATGTATGCGTTATATATACATATGAAAAACTAAACTTTGAGATTGGCAGCTGTGCTTGATTTCTGTTTCATGATTGATAAACCCTTGAGGTATAGATAATCCTGCTTTTACCTCTCATTTTAAACACTAAAGAAAGCGTTTTCTTTTTTTGAATGACTTTTAACAACATCTTTGTCTGAACATAGTGATAATAACTCCCCTCAACGCTGCTCCCAGCCAAGGCTGCACACGGAGGCCTGACCACGACAGCTTCACCAGCGAGGTTGGCCAAAAAAACTTTGCATGAAGGATGACTGAAAAGATAAACACGACTAACATGTTTATTCAGTCATTTCCACATCATGATTGAAAGTTAACTTCCATCGTTATTGTGGTTTTGTTTTCTTATTGTGTATATGTTTATATACAAAAAAAATGTCAGATGATGTCAGAGTGGAAAGGAAAAAAGATCTGTTCCTCAAAATATGTGTGAATACAGTTAACTCTTTTAAACAATGCCAGATGAAAACAAACTTATCAAAGGAAAGACACAAATCTTAACCCTGGAATCTGTTATTTTGTAATTACATAATAATCAATACGTTATTAATTCAAAAAGCCTATCTGGGTGATTGGGTGTTGAACAAAGAACCAAACAGACCTCGTGTTCTAACATTAATTTAATCTCGAATAAATATTTTCCATTTTAAATAACAGTTTATATTGTACTTGAAATATATATGTCACAGAAAAACACACATTGGAACACTAACCACAAAAACACCCATCTATTAATATTTATTAATTAAGGATGCACTGAATGATTGGCCGGCCAATCGATCGGTGCCGATTTTTCTTATTTTGGGGGATCGGCCGATCGTTGCATATGCAACCGATCTTTTCAGTCGATCTTCCCCGCAAAGGTCTTAAAGTCATAAAGTCAGCCACTGTCCTCTTCTACAGTGAGATGACTGAGAGGCCCCGCCCACCAGGTTATGTGTCCATGTGTGTGCTGCGCATGCCTCTGCTACTCAGGATAACAACAGTCACCCGGAGCACGGTTAGCTTAGCATGTTGACAGTTCAGCAGTATTACACACAAAAAAAAGAGCAAAGGATCGCAACTTCGAATTCCTGTAACGCGGAAATAAGTCTTGGTGGAGCTGCAACCAAAGCGCCACCTCATTCACTATTTAAGAAACCACCACACCACTGAGTATGCAGCCTTTGAAGCTAGCAATCAAGCTAATGCTAAAGCTAAAGCAAGCGGAGAAAAGAGCCAGTTGTCCTCTGAGAGCGCTTAGCTGTGAAAAGAGCAAAGTTACTACAAGGAAAATTATGGAGTTCATGGCTTTGGATTTGAAGAAAAAGCTTCCACCAATGAATAACTAACAACTAACCTGTGCCATGTTCATTCTGTCATTCCCCTTTAAAAATGTCATATTTCTGTAAAATGTGCGACTTTTATACTCTATGCTGTCGCAAGTTATTTTTAGATTATCATTTTTACATTTAAATATCCGCAAAGCTGCTGCATTTGAACATTTATTATTTTTGCTCTACAAGGAAACCTAAAACTCATGACACTTTATTGGTGGTTTAAGATGTTTTGTTAGTTTGTCCTGTAGATTGTCCTCATATTATCTATCCCAAACCCTGTGATTTTCTTTATTTGTAAAACCAAAATACAACTGTTACACTTATTTTTGACAAAAACCTCCAAACAGCGCTGCAGTGTAACCTGTAAACACGTTTAAAAATTAATATCACAACGAAAATATATACTGATATTCGATATGAACCGGTATACAGCCCAGCCCTAGCATCCCTATTATTAATAGTTCATTGATCATAACGCAGCACATTCTACTACTCTTAGGCAAGGACAAGCACTGTGTAACATGGCCATTTTTCCTCTCTCCCTGTTTAATCCTTTCTTCAACTGCATATACAATGCCATTCAAATCTCAGGTTTTTATCAGATAACTGAAAGCATACAGTTGAACATCCTCAGTGTGCCTAAACAGATGTTTACGTTCAAGGTAACAATCATTTTACACATAATTTAAGAGATTCTACATACTATTATTCTGGGGATTTTTGGATAAGCTCTCAATGGTTAGGTTTTCTGGGAGATACTGCCTAAGACAATCCCACCCATTACGCAGACGTCTTAAGAGTTTGCCAGACAGCAACATGGTAAGCCAGCTGGCCCATGTAGAAGATGTGGGCAGTCATTATGCTTCCCTAACAACCACCACCAACATGGCCCACTTATATCCAATTACGATGGGTAAAACACTGTTTACACCATTATTACTGGCCAGACTTCCCTCTGTCATTACTGGCGTCATTACCACCAGCAGCCCTGCATTTGTGGCCATGCTACTGATAAGATGAAGAATGTGGAAAGAGTATGGCTCGGAAATAACTTTACAGAGTGCATTCAAAGGCTCTCACTCATCTTTTTTTTGTTTTGCATGTTCACTCTTGAGTGTGTGTGGGATTTCTTTATAGTCTAAAACAATATGAGTTAAAGTAAATGAGATTTTTTAAGATGACAATAGGAATAAATGTATATTTATAGCGGTTTGTGTGTGTTCGCCCGGTGATGGACCGTAGCTTGCACCCTGAGTGAATCAGGATAGGCTCCAGCCTACCATGGCACTAAATCAAGGGTCACCAACGCAGTGCCCACAGGCCCCAGGTAGCCCACATGGACCATGTGAGGGGTGCTCAGGAGCTTCAGTCACCAATGAGCTCCAACTAAAATCCAATTTACTTTCCAGGATTCAAACTCAAAGATAAATACTAGAGATGTCCCGATACCACTCTTTCACTTCCGATATAATCCGGTTATTGCAGCCTTGCGATATCGATCCGATACCATATCAGCACGAATCATACATACTTTTATTACTTATTTTGTAGTGTGGAATGTTATAAAAGGCTTGATTATTAAAAAAAAAACCCATTTCTTATAAACCAATGGATTACATATAATCAACCTTTTGGAATAAAAATATTCTATGATTGAATAAAATAAATAAAAAAATAAAATGGAAGATATTGAAAAAATAAATCCAAAAAACTAGAGATGCACCGAATATTCGGCCGAATAGTGCAAAAAAAAAGCATCATTCGGCCTTCGGTTTAGTGAGTTAAAAGCAAGGCCGAACAGTAGCGTGCGACGCAATCAAACAACGTGCAGTGATTTAGAGTCAAAAAAGTATGTGCGTTGCTGCAGATGCAGAGCAGCAGCTCCTACTTTATGCACACAAGCACAGCCAGACTCTCTCCTTTCCGCTTACCGCTCTCCGTCACTGCGTAAATCTTGGAAGCCTGGACGGCTGCTGCTGCTCTGGTTTCACAACCGAGTCCGTTGTTAGCGCAGTGAGAATCAGTAAAGATCCCTATTGTTTCCTCCTTACACTACACTGGGTGTCGCTGTATAGACTGGTGTAGCATTAGCACACAGTGCTAACAGCTGATGTGTGTAAACAATGGGTCCGTGGCTCCAAGCAGTGACTCCCAACACGATCGGCAGCAGAAAAAGTAGTGCAGTTCGTGCGTCCAGTAGTGCAGTTTGCATTTACAGTACATATATGGCAATAAAGTATAATATATATTCTATATTAAACCGAAGTGTTGTTTTAGCTGTAAGATAATTGGAGAGGAAGGAGCTCACATTCTAGGTGACGTCACCTACCAACGTGGGCAAGATCCAACTTTTTACAAAATGTGGAATAACAAGGGAGGGAGGAAACGCTGAACTTTGGCCCTCTGAGTGAGGCTAAAGAGATGTATATCACTGTAGCAAAACTATTATAAAGTGATTTTTTTTTCATCATACCTCCCCTTTAAAGCACTTTAGTTTTTTTTTTTTGGAATGCATGCCACAAATTTTCATTACAGTGCATCCCTACAAAAAACCAATATGCGTATATTATATCGGAGATTTTAGATGCAGTCCGATAAAATCCAATATTCGTGTTTTTTTTTTGGTTTTTTTGCTGATATCGAACCGATTTCCGATATCAATATCGGATCGGGACACCCCTAATAAATACATGAGAGATGTAGTTAGTACCTAGTAAAGATAAATAATGCTGATAAAGTTTTAGTATTAATTTAATCATCTTTCAATGTTTAATTTTCCACTGATACATTGTGACAATGTTTTTATTTGTTGAAAATTTGGTGTATGGTCAGTGGTATGTTATACATAATATGATATATTTCTAAAAATGCAAAGTGGATTTTCTACCAAATTTAATGAAAACAAAACAATTGCATTAATTAAAAGAAAAAAGTGTCGAATGCTCAACATTTCATGCCTTTTTCAGTCAAGAAGCTCACAGTTTCAGAAAGGTTGGTGACCCCTGCACTAAACACACACCAAGAAAATCATAGGCAGTGGCTATCCGTACAATTGCCATATCAATATATCAACATTCTATCCGTACTCAGCGCCCCTATTTGGTCAGTTTGTCATGTGATAGGTGAGTCATTGGCCAGTTTAGATCGCGTGACTAAGACTAAATCTAACCCCAAAAATTGTTGTGATAAAGGGTTATAACCTAACCCTAACCCTAAGATGCTACATACTTGTACTTCGGTAACCGTACGTCAATCGTACAAATAGACACTTTCATAATTATATTACATAATATTTCATATTTATCAAGACCGTGTTTATTGTTGCACTAGTTTCAATTCATATCAGGAGTGGAAAGCCAAGTAAATATTTTAGCTCTACTATGACACACTTACCCTATGTAATACTAGCTCATCACTACAATCCTCACAGTTTTTGTAATCGTTATCTGGTACCTTCTCTACTTGTTCAACTGGAGTTCTCGACAAGGCAGCAACTAGGAGGTACAATCATGTAACAAAATACACTGTATTTGAGAAGCTGGTTGGACAGAGGCAGCACTATGAAGTAATTATAAAATCAATATAAGACATTATTAAAAGTAAAAAACACTTGGCCAACAGCAGTAGATGGTTGTTTTATTTTAGTTCATCCTGTGAGCGAAATGTTGGTGCTCGAAGAGGTTGAAATATTCTCTACCTTTTAGTGGCCCAATACCTAGAGGGGTTGTGTCTCAACCATCATGTGTGGTGTTGTTGACTGAATCATGACCACACACTAAAGGCACTGTCTTCACAGCCCATCAGAGCTGTACCTGATACCAAACACAAAAGAAGCCAGTGCTACATGATAAAATAAGACTTTGGCCAACTAATTGCAAAAATACATAAATAAGCGATTTCCTCTATATTATAGACATTTTTTTCTCCTCCAAATGTATTTAGTTTAAGTAGACAAGGACGTAAAACAAAAATAGGTCACCCAATATGAATGTGCATTTGAAATGCAATAATCACTAATATAATCAGAACATCTTTAACTACTTTTTGAAGGACCTCGTTTCTCACACATAGCAATTAAAGTGTGTTCAATAAAATGTTTGAAGAATTATTTATTTATTATCAAAAATCAATATTCTATATCTCCAGTTCAGTAGGTTTTTGCTCTGTTCTGTAGTTTGACTACTGTTTTTGGTTTAATATCAAAACCTAAATATTTTATGATTTAGAATAGATCGATGAACTCTTAAAATTGTTTAAGTCTTTACAAACACAGTCTGGTTGAAAATTCCATCGTCACTCGTCGCTAAGTTCCTATATATAAAATATGGAATTTAATTGAACATTATATACATGGGTTAAATGGTTTACCCTGCATTTATGTGATGTGTAATGAATGACTGCAATGGCTGGCACTCAAGTTTATAATTTTATGATTCTTTTATGTTGACAAATTGACTTGATCTTAGTTCTCATCTTAAAAATGTAACATAGCTTTAATAATTCAATGATTTATGATGTGACCTCAGTGTAGGTGATATTAAAAGAGTTCATTCCATAGGTAATGCTGAAAGAAAATGAACAGGTTGCTGTGGTAACACGGGTAGCAACAGTGGGCGAGCTCTTGTTATTAACCAGTGTCAACATAACCAAACCCATCCATTACTTGGTAACACGGTTAACAATGTTGAATAAAATAGTAAGAATAACATTTGACCAACTGTGTGGGAAGCTCGTGTCTACGTAGAAGAAACCTTATATAGTCAATCCGCACTAAGATGATAGCTATTCTAGGGTAGTACGTCACATTAAAGCTGTCATTCCCATTAATGGCAATAAATTACACGTTCGTATCGCTTACCTTCACATAGAGTCACTATAAGTATAATCCAGGGCTTCTCTGAACATGTTATGGACTTATAAATCCATGCCATGCACAGTTCGCCTGCATTGCTGCCATCTTGTCCTAGACGACAGGAAGGCAGAGCTCGCTCTCAGTAACGCCACCATCTCCCACATTTTAAACATTGAATAACTCCCACATTAAGGCGTCCTCGAACACCGCACAGAGTCCAGGCTGTAGCGACACTCTTCACTTTCCTCTCGGTCCTCTTTGGGCAGCGTCGCCCATCGCTGAGAAGGGTTTGTGTCACCCTGCGTGGACGTGCCGTTCCTCGGCCCTGCCAGCCTCTAACATGTCTCTTTGCTCCAGCAACTGGAAGCAAATGTTTGTGAACTGACGGCACTATACAGACCAGAGCAATGGATCACAGAGCACACTCATCAGCCTAACAAGGGTTTAGGCCACATGCCCCTAGGTCAGGGTTGGGATTAATTGATCATTATTTACAGTTTTGGCGTATTTATAATTGTAATTTCAATTTTTAGAAAAGCTGTTGCGGCCGTGTTCGTAATTAAATTGTAACTGAGTTTAGATAACTGACTTTGTAATTGTAATTGCTATAAAATTGTCAATTATAATTTAACGCAAATCTGGGGGACCATGTTACATTTCTAAATACATGCAGTTTACAGTTTTTAAAATATGTTTCATATCAAGCTTTCCCATATTTTACAGTTTTAAAAAAAAATGAAATTGAGTGCACTGACACAAAAGTCCCACTGAAAAAATAATAAAAACCTATATTTTCATTGGTTAAGAAGGCTAACAAGGTAACCAATAGATAGGAAATACATTAGATGATAGATATTTGTGTTTAGTGTATTTTACAGCCAATTTAGGACCCGTTATCATAACAAATGCTAACAGAAAGCTAACACAAGAAGAAGGTTAACTTTTATTTATTTCAAGCTCAGTAATTGTGATTAATTGTAATTGAATTGTAGTAATTGAGAACATAAATGTAATTGACTTTCTGAGGATAAAGAAAATAATTGAAATTTAATTGTCACTGAAAAATGTTATTGATGCCAACCCTGCCCTAGTTACCCTGTGTATAAGCTTACTGCATGGAATATGTGGATATATTTAACAATTTATATAAAAGGTGATGAAATAAATACCAATATTCCATTCATTTCAGAAGCCTATTGCCAATACTAGCGGTGGGACGATATTCAATGTTCTCAGACAAGACAATATACGATGGGCTCACGATAACGATTAATGATGTTTTCTAAAATGTTTTTTTTTTTTAAAAAAGATCGGAAAAATGCAGTTGGAAAACTTTAGCTCTTAACATACTTGCTCTGTGTATGATCGTTTTAACTCGATAGGAATTTTAAAATAAATATATAAACAATCTCAACACAAAAACAGAGACTGACATTTTATGCCAGTGTAAAATTAAAACCAAATCATGTCGTCAACATGAAATCCTTCCAAGAATATTCCTATCTATACGTGAACTGCCTTTGACATTTCTTAGAAGTACCATTTGCCAACAAACAATCTTGTTTTTTTGAAAAGGTAGATTGGATTGGTAAAAATAAATAAATAAATAAATAAATAAATAAATAAATAAATAAATAAATAAATAATAATAATAATAATAATAATAATAATAATTATTATTATTATTATTATTATTATTATTATTATTATTATTATTATTATTATTATTATTATTATAATAATAATAATAATAATAATAATAATAATAATAATAATAATAATAGTGAGACACTGCAGTTCATGTATGAGGTCATCTCTGTCTCTGAGGTCTTCTGCTCTGGTCTGTCCCAGTGGGCAGCACGAGCACGAGCACGGTTTCGTCCAGCCAATCAGTTGTCTCCCCCTAACGACCAATGAGGGAAACTACACAACCAGCTTTTTGTTCTCCCTCTCGCGCAGTGTTTTGCGATGTCACTGTAGGAGGATATGTGGTTTGATAATGTTTTTGTTTTTTTTGTTTTTGTTTTTTTTTTTTAAACAATAATCATAATAATGATGATGGATTTGTTCTTAATCAGAAAACTGAAAATGCAAGGTATTCTTTGTATTTATTTGTATTTATTTAATTTTGGTTTACATATGAATTTGGGATTATCCAATGATACCCAGATCGGAATAGAATTGTTTAATTTATCATAATTCTTGAATTGCCTTTTTCTGATTTATTTATTTGAAGTTTAGGTTCAGTTTTTAAATTCTTATTTTGTAGATGTGTACAAGCATGACAACAGTATAAAAAGCTGCATTTCTTACACTTCGATTGACATAATTCAATAAATATTTTTGTTCTGTGTTTTTTTTTTTTTTTTTTATCTTTACTTAAATATTAACTAAACCCCAAACCCATTTTTTTTCTGCTGAATACATATGTATTTGGGTATTAAGTAGTGCTGTTTATTTATCCCACTCTTCGCAATTTAGTAATAGTATTTTAATTTTGTGTATTTAGTTGTAAATTGTCAGTTATTGCTATTAACATTGTCAACAGTTTAACTTTTTACATCTTTTAACTTTTTAACAAATTTTGTTTTTTTTTTTTGTTTTTTTTTGTCTTCCTTATTTCTCTTTTTCACCCACCTTTTTTTCTTTCTTCTATTACATTTTTCCCTTTTTCTTTTTCCCCGTTTCCTTTTTTTCTGTTTTTCCTTTGTCTTTGTTCCTCCTTTTTTCTTGTCTTTCTTTTTCGGTTTTTTTTTCATTCATCTTCATTATTTCTCCTTTTTTCTTTTTTTCTTTTTTGACCCTTTTCCCACACTTGTTTTACTATTTTTTTAAGAGTGAATTTTGTGTGCACTGTACTATGATTTACAAATGATGTAAGAAAAAAAAGTCTGAAAGAATACTGAAATTAGCATTCAAAAACTCAACTTTTTATAACATATTAAATGGCTCTATTATAAACCAATGATGATACAGTATTAGAGAGAAAGTATAGTATCAAACATATACAGCCTGTTGTATCTTTTTACATTCAGTAAAGTATATAACTTAGTTAAATTATAAATTATCCAATCCTTTTGAGTTATTTTACTTAGTTTTCAAAACATTTTAATAATATTATGGTATGTAAAGGACGTTTTCATTTCTTGATCAAACTGTGTTGTTTGTAACTGTCGGATTAAAAGAAGGGTTGACAGCTAAATGGTCTAAGTTCAAAATGCATTTGTAAAAAATAATAATAATAATAATAATAATAATAATAATAATAATAATAATAATAATAATAAAAAGAAAATAAATAAATCATAAAAGCAGTTTTCATAAAAATCGGTTGACGCCAGACACAATATTCGAACATATATAATATGTATTCATTATAAAGAAATGTACACATATATATATATATATATATATATATATATATATATATATATATATATAACTATGTATTCGTATTCATATTGTTTTGTTTTGAAAGGCCGTCCCGTACATGCTATTGTTGATGCTGAGCGGAAGTGAGGCTTGACGCCATTTTAAGTTAGCGGCGAGCCTTTTGAAAGCATTTTGTAGCTAGCGTGCTATGTGAATCATCTCGTGAGGCGTTATGCACGGTTTTTTGAGATTTTAAACACAATCACATCACTGTTTGAGTGGTAATTTATCTGGTGTAACATTTGTAACCCCGGTTTGTCCTGCAGAAATGTCGACGGAAGGAGCAGCCGATCAGGTAGCTACATGCATGCTGTGCTGCTACAGCTAACTGCGACGTGAACGTGTTTTACGTCGTATTCGACAAAACGCTTTTGTTTCTTATTGTAGTTTAAACGTTTCAAATGACAAATTAATATTGTTGCTAGGCTAATGTTGCCAGGGTTCTGTAGTGTGAGTTGATGTTGGACGTTATTTTGAGGTCAGTTCTCAGTATACGCCATATTGGGTACGGTTGGCACTGCTACAAAACAGGCCGTTTACTAGTTTGCAATGTCTAAATATCATAACATTTGCTTCCTACCAACAATGAAGCATTGTTGGTGGGGAAAAAAGTAATCGATTCTAAGTTATATGCTAATAATTTGTGACAGCGCTGAGATTATCTTCAAGAAGTGTTCCCACCACTATTGATAATGAAGAAAGTGTCTAGCGATACATTAAACGTAGCCATAGCCCCCAAGACTGGTTCGAATTCAACTTTTTTCATATGTTTTTTTCTTTTATTATTTAAATACATATCCGACAACAAAAAAAAAAAAAATAGGGTATTTTCTGGGTTAGGGAAAAGGCTAAAATAAAAGGGTAAACTGTGTAGCTAAAAATAAATATGAGCTAAAATACTACTGACGGAACTTTAAGTCTCGTGGTCCACCTATCACGTGACCTAAACTGGCCAATGAGGGACGTTGCATATGCGTAGAGTGGCAGTCTATGGATAAGTTTGACACATCCATAGCCACGGCCGATAATTAATTATGACCTATAATGACTTCTGTGTTTAACCAACCTTACAGGGGCCACTACTGCCTGTTTAATGTATTTCCACTTGTTCCTTTAGTCCTGTATCCTATTGAGTTGCATGCGTTTCCTGGGCGTTACTGATTGTATTATGTCTATGCATTGTCTCACAGGCGGCAGCAGCAGAGTATATACCTGAGAAGGTGAAGAAAGCAGAGAAGAAGTTGGAAGAAAACTCCTATGACCTTGACGCTTGGAGCATTCTGATTCGCGAAGCACAGGTTTAGTGACACAGAGTTGTATTCCTGGGGTTAAGGTTAATCTGGGAACGAGGGTGGGCGGGTTACAGTGCAGATAAATACTAAACATTACACCTTTTCACATGATTAACATGATTGCTTAGATATGTGTTTATTATTATGATGGAATGTTAATGGATTATCCTTCTTCAGAACCAACCCATTGATAAAGCCAGGAAGACTTATGAGCGGCTTGTTGCACAGTTCCCAAGCTCTGGTAGATTCTGGAAACTATTCATTGAAGCAGAGGTTATTATTACACTTTATATTTATTTTTTCTTCTAGTATGCATGGTCGGGATGTTTTTTTTTCCTAACATGATCAACAATGTGATTTTCACACAACCAAAATATTCTCTCCTCTGACATTTAAAGTCTCAATTCTTGAGTCTGGTACAAACTTTAACTGCTTTTAATGTTTATCATTTATTTTGTTTTTTTGCCAACAGCCAAGAAAAGGCCTTTTGATATTTGAAACGGTGATCTAGAAGTCTACTGTAATTCCCAAACAAATATTAAGCACTTTCTTTTACTATTAAGAGTTGTGCCTTTAAACTCATGAGGAGAATCAACCCTAAAAGTTTTCTCTCTAAATACCTCCAATGATTTCAGGGGTTTAGAAACCACACACATTGGTATTCTCTGCACCATCTTTAAAGTGGGGTTAAATGCATTTGTTGCATGTTTGGTCTGCAACAGTATTAAAACTATTTTAATGGTATTGGAGTGCATTAGCCTTTTATTCACTTGTCGTGTCATTTATTGCCTCCTGTGTCATTTCTTTTGAGTAATATAAACAGATTTTATTTGTGTGGCCCTTTCTCCTCCCCCCTCTCTCTTTCTTGTTCATAGATGTTTGTAGAGTTATGGCCTCTTCATTATACATATGTTTACTTATTCCGCCTTCTACAAATTCACCAAAACAATGAAATCAAGCTTCAGAGTTTTCTAGTATATAGCTCAGTGTTTTTTTTATTCTTCCCCCCCTGATAATGCTTTTGTTATTTCAAATATTTAATGTAGATTTAACATAGACAGTCAGCCTTTTTATGGTTTTCTCTTTATTGTGAAACTACCTCAGTCATGTGGTCCAAAGCATGTATTTCAGCTTTATCTATTTAAGGAATTGCTCTCAGCATTACCCCCTAGTGGGGATGTCCCGATACAACTTTTTCATTTCCGATATTGCAGCCTTGCGTATCGGCCGATACCAATATTGATCCGATATTAACGTGAATCATACATACTTTTATTACCTTTTTTATTTTTTAAATAAATAATTACTTATTTTGTAGTGTAGAATGTTAGAAAAGGCTTGCTCAAGAGATGTTACTCAGAGAACAATAGTCAACAACAGTAGGTATGAAAAAAACTGACCCATTGATTATTAGCCAAATTGGTTACATACATTTTTACCTTCAACATCTTATCTACAGTATTCTACAATTGAATAAAATAAATAAAAAATGAATAAAAAAAAAAAAAAAAATTGGAAGTTTGAATCTGATATTTGTTTTCAGGCTGATATCGGATCGGGACACCCCTACCCCCTAGACTTTTGAATACTGCACCAGTATATATTCAGAGTTTGAATTGGCAAAGCCTGACTTTTTTTTTTTTTTTTGTTTTTTTACGTATTGGTTTGTAATTTAATATTTTTATATACATGCCTTTTAGTCAGTGTCGCTAATCTTTTTTCCAGACCAGTTTTAATCTGGTTTATGTATTGTAGGCTACTTAAATCCCCTGCCCACCCCCACCATATACCTTATTTACCTATTGTTAGCAATTATCTTTAATGACTATTTGAAAGTTTTTATTAACCAAATTGTTAATGTAATTATGAAAAATAAACATTTGTCTACTTGGCTCTCATGCATCCACACGGCTGCTGATTAGTGTCTACATTGTATTTTGTAAATCTATTTTTTTCTTAACTTGTCCTTATATTCATATCATAAGGTAGCTCAGTTAAAGCTATAGAATATGAATTTAAATAGAATTAATTCTACTATTAGAAATTCATGTCACCACATACATGTTTGATGTGCTCACACATTTATTTGGGGACAAGATAGTGCTGTACAAATAACACTATTTTTGTTATTTACATCAGATTCTTCACATAATTTATTCATTTTTTGTTAAATGTTGATGTTTTCCCTGAATGTAAATTTTTAGGTAAATGCCATGTACCTACTAACCTTTAAACACATGGGACTCTAAAGGTCTCCGCACCTACAATAGGATAGGATTGAATAGGATTTATGAGATAAAATATCAGGAGATATTTCAAATGTTCATTTAAAAAAAAAATCTATAACAGCATATTGCTTACCTTTAATGTGTTTTGCAAACATGCCATTAAGCTTTTAATACAGAGTGATAAACATATTTTTTCATGGTAAGTATGTTGATAATAACCAGTCCTACACAGTGATTGTATCTTATTAAAATGCAACAATTGTTGTAAAATGCTGTTGGTCCTTTTTGTTTTCCTGTCAGTGTTGATGATGCATTACAGATAAAATGGTATTTCTTTTGGTGTGCAAAGGCCTTTGTATTTTGAACATGAGTTGCTCTTTATCCTAATGCTCTCTCATTTCCATAAACATGTAAATGTTGCAGGTCAGGCAGGTTTGCAATCACCCGATGAATTTAGTATGTGGAAGAGTTTGGCCCGCATGTCTTGTCACATGCTGATGACATTTAGATATGCAACCCTAACCCCCAGCCTCACCAACAGGTGGCCATAGAAACTAGCTTTTAAAGCCAATTTTCTGAAATGCAGCTTTGTTTGAGATTTTCCCTAGTGCTTAAGGAAAATTCTTAGATTCGAGGGGTTGAAGTGTCAACAGTGTTGCCAAAAATTCACCGAATACCCTTTGGGATTGTGCATACACAGTGTTGCGTTGCTGCTATATATGGTACTATTTCTAACTTGGGAACTATATGGTTTCTGCTGAATTACAGACAAATGGACTGGTGCTGCATATATTTCTCTGAAGTGCATCCTAACTCAAGTGTTGCTAAATGTGGATCTCTACCGAGTAAATGGGTGGCTTATATTGTAGGACCTTAGCTCATGTTGACTGATTGTCCCAAAACTAATTGGATAATTTGCTCCAGAGTTTTTGTTCAACTTTAACTGCTGTGAATGTTAGTTATGGACAATTGTTCAAAGAATGTTTGTTGGTGTGCAAAGTGCTCCAAAATTACCAAGATGACCTCGTAGCCTCATCTTACCATATTAAAGTGACAGTTGCTTTACAGTTAAGTGTTAATGTTAATTTTTCAAGCATTATACACCTAGGATTTATCTAAAGCAGAGGAGCAAGTGCTTTATCTGTGTATTCAGCTTCTGTATGTACTGCTAGATTATTGGTATTTGCAGTTTGACAAGGCATTACAAAACTTGAATAATTGTTTGATAAATAAAACTTTAAAAATGTATGGACAATGTGTTTGAGTACGTTTGTTTATATGAGATTATACACACTTGTACTGCATCACTTCTTGCACTGAGTTGATGAGGTTTTGCCAAATGTAGATGCTGCAACCCATGCTGTACAGAACTGGCTGGAATCTCTTTAGTTGCGCGTAGGATGAAGGTGAATAACTTTTGTCAAGTCCAGACACAAATCCTCTTCAGTGAAGCTTTGCAGCGCATGGATTTGGCCACTCTAGTTTATTCAAACCACTACTGTTTGGGATACATAGTATGAGCTTTTATGCAGACTCAATGTGTCCGCTGTGATTTTGATGTTTGGAAAGATTAATTTATATTTAGCTGCATAAATTCCGTTTAGATTAAATGGACCTCCATTGCATAATACCCCCACCCCAATGCTTTACAGTGGAAATGACAAGTTTTCAGTGGACATTTTTTCCTGCCTGATGCCCCAAGCTTTAAGACTAATCAACTTATACATTTGGTGTCTCACTTTTTTTTAAAGATTTAGGGGTTTTTAAATAGCAGACTCTTGTCATTCTTTTTTTAATCTTTGATAATAACCAGGCGGCATTTATATTCAAAATCTCGTTCAAGTAACTTCATTTTAATGGCATTCAGTGTCTGTGATCTTCATAGCTATTTTTTTTTTTTGTCTTGATTTTTACAGGAAGCCTTTCTCTTATTTAGATATATGCCATATTTTTTCTGTCTCTATTGTCTGATTTAAAATTCTTGGAGATTTCCAGCGAACTAGCTGTTTTGTACTTTTTGAGTTGCTTTGATTGTTTTTCTGATTTGACATTGAATTAGTTGCCAAAGTTACTAACCAGTGACTGAACCATCCACCTATGTTAGTCTTTACTATAAAAGCTTGGAATCATTAATTCCCTCTACACTCAGTTTGAGACTGTTGTCACCATAGAAGGGCTGGATGAATTAAAATAGTAAAGTAAGAGGGAACATTTAGGATAAAACCTGTTTTTGATCAATGCTTTCATAATTTATTTTAATCAGGATGTAATGTAGGGTACACTGCAAATGTTGCCAGTCCACCACAAAGACGAGTTAGAAAAGAATCAACCTTGAAGGTCAACAAGTTGCCTTGAACTTTTTTTTAGGCAGTCTATCATATTTACAGACCTTAATACAATAAAAATGTGTATTGTTTTAAATCACATGGTTAGTGTGTTTATTATTGAGAAGTGCTGTGTTCCTATAATTGTATTAATGTTGTATCACAGACCTTTGAAAGATATTTAAACATAAACAGGCTTTAAAATCAATATATAGTATATCTCACTAAATTTCTTTATAAAACGTTTTTTTTATTTGCTTGATATATTGTGCATTTTTCCAGAGATTTTCAATATATTTTACATTATTTCTGAACTTGCATTTAAAAAAATAAAACAATAATTCGACTACTTTTTAAACAAATGTAATTTTCATTCTTAAAATGTGTTAACGCATGTTGGGTCTACCTCTTATTTTTCTGCAGTTGTTTTTTCTTTTAATGGAACAATTCATGAGAAAACAACAAAGGGAATATCAATTCCTAAAACACAGGTTTTATAGCATTAATACCAGAAAATTACCAACCAGGATAGTGTTGTAAATCTGTTGCTTGAACTTTTTAAACAGAAGATACGGGTCAGCATACACCAGTGTTAGGGGGAAGTATGTTTTCTTTAAATTATAAATACCCATCATTTTTTTCAAGATACATGTTTTTCTAAATTCTCTTAAACATTTTCCTGTTTATTCTTCCTGCAGCAGTTTCTGAAGCTCCACTGTGTTATGGGGTGCAAAAACAGAATAAACCCCGATTCAAAAATGGGTTTTTTTGTCATTCTTGTGTGAATTTCACTTTGTTGATCTTGAGGTTACTTTGTAAGTGTGGGTGTCAGTATGTGTGTTGCATTTGCATGTGTCGTGTGCATTTTTCCTTTAATCTGTGTAATTACAGCAAACATCTGAATTAACACAACATTCACACTCTTGTTTACAGATCAAGGCTAAAAACTATGACAAGGTAGAAAAGGTAAGTGTCCGTCACACTCGGATGGTCTCGCACTGTCCAATATGGAAGATTGTCAAGTTTTTCAGTCATTTTTTTACAAATGGTTTCAAAATCAAATTGTGAAAGTGATTGTTTTAGTTGTAATAGATATGTAAAAATCATGTTATAAAGGCATGTTGTAATACATTTCATTGAACAGTTAAAAAGCAGGATCTATTGTGTTTTCTGTATCAGAAAGTTGTTTGAAATTTCATCACCAACAGTTTTTAAATGACTTGCTTTTTTGTTTGAAAAATATGTGACCTTTTGTATCCATAGACAATTCTTTTGTTTGGCACATAAAATTTATAATAAATCGATGTGCTGTAAATATCTTCTAGTGTGTTGTGTTTTTGCATTACTGTTTTATTGCAATAATTATGGTTTTTGAACAATATCTACATTATTTTACATCTCATTTGAACACTTTGAATTCTCTTCGGTAAAGAGTTCCTAAGTCATACAATTTAGTAGGTTGTATTTAGGCACATTTATTATTTGTTGCATTGAATGTTTTTGCACAATGATATGTTGGCATCAAAATCTGACATAAGGCTGACATGCAAACAGGTTTCCCTTTCTCCACAGCTCAGCTGCTAATCCTTCCATAAAGGATACACCTCTATGGAGACAAACTTGTTTTTGCCACAGCTGTGTGGAGTACATGAAAGCATCAAACTCATCTTTGTCCTCTAATAATGTTTTTACCCTTGCAGTTGTTTCAGAGGTGTCTTATGAAAGTGTTGCACATCGACTTGTGGAAATGTTACCTCTCCTATGTTCGAGAGACCAAAGGGAAACTTCCCACATACAAGTGAGACACGCTGCTGCGACTCCATCATTGTTCTAATCTCTGCTACACATGCATGCAGTAACCTTAATGTTTATGCATATGTTTGTTATCTCAGAGAGAAGATGGCACAGGCTTACGATTTTGCCCTGGATAAGATTGGCATGGAAATTATGTCGTATCAGGTACACAGATGTGAAATTATTTTATGCTTTTCAGTGACTAATGGTTTTTGTCGACTTTCCTCATTAAAACTGGCTACTTTGCATGATTTGTCCCAAAAATAATAGCTAGATGACGATATAGAATAGAGTATTCTCTGTAGGAGGTAAGACATTCCAGTACTAGTTTGACAAAATAAGTAGAAATGAATTCTGTCGATAAGTTCTCAACAGATTTAGCTGAATAAAATTAGGGGTGTCTGATGCAATTTTTTCACTTCTGATATGATGCCAGTATTGCAGCCTATAGTGTATTAGTCGATAGACTCAATACCCATATCGGTTTGATTCAATGTCAGCATGAATTATACATACTTTTTAGAGGTGTCCCGATCCAATATCAGATATCGGTCCGATATCAGCCTGAAAACGAATATCGAATTCAAATTTCCAATTTCCAATTTTTTTTTTCCCCAATTCATTTTTTATGTATTTTATTCAGTTGTAGAATACTGTAGATATTATCTTGAAGGTTAAAATGTATGTAACCAATTGGTTCATAATAAATGGGTCAGTTTTTCTCATACCTACTATTGCTGACTGTTGTTTTCTGTTAGTCACATCACTTGATCAAGCCTTTTCTAACATTCCACACTACAAAATAAATAATTTATTTTTTTTATTTAAGAAAAAAAACAAGTGTATGATTCATGCTGATATCGGATCAATATCGGTATCGGCTGATACGCAAAGCTGCAATATCGGTATCATATCAGAAATGAATAAGTTGAATTGTGACATCCCAAATACTTTTATTACCTATTTTGTAGAGGGGATCCTTAGAATTGCTTTGAGAAGTTTCTCAAAGCGGGGTACGTGTACTCCTAGTGGTACGCGATGGCACTACAGGGGGTACTTGAGAGAAAGTGGATATTTAACAAATGAAAGTATTAAAAAATATGGGGTTTTATGTTCATTTTAAGTTAAAAATGATAAAAAATTATCTTGAGGGCCGTAAATAATAAAAATAATTCTATTCACTCATTAATCCATCATTATGCTCTATAGTTGTTTTTTTTCCTAGTATTCTGCCCAAAATGTCATAGTCGAACTTAGGGGTAAGTGGATTCAGAAATAGGACAAAGTGGGAACACATTTCAGAGCCACTGACCTAGACAGAGAACAAGTGTCAGCAACATTACACATTTATTAACAACCAATGGATCAACCTTAAACATAAGAACATACTTTAATTAGTTGCTTATTAGCATGCTAATTAGTAACATATTGACTCTTAATTAGTCATTATTAAGTACTTAATGCCTTATTCTGCATGGCCTTATTATACAACCAATAAGCCATTAACTAAGAGTTTTCCCTCAATGGCCTCAGAATTATTACTTATTAGTAGTAAGTAAGGAAGTGGTTTATAATTACAATCTCAATATGTTACTGTTAACGTTAACCCTAACCCTGTTTGTACTGCGAGACTAAGGCACTAATAAGTACTTATTGACTAATTTAGAGCCAATATGTTACTAATGCTAATAAGCAACTAAATAATGGTCTATAGGTGTTCCCTAATATAAAGTGTTACTGAATATTCTTTAATTGAATAAACTAAATACATAAATAAGAAGACCCTTTAAAATAACCTCAATAAATCCAATTAAAAACAGTCACGAACATATTTCTGTTCACTTCTAATTAACTGCTGTTTTTCTTTCAGATCTGGGTGGATTACATCAACTTCCTTAAAGGAGTGTGAGTAGTGCATGTCTTTATAAACCTTTTACCATGACAATTTTTTTCATTTTGGTTTTTTACATTTTGACTCCCATGTTTCCATATTCATGTCATTTGTTGCTAATAATAAGCATTGCTTTTGTTTTATCAGTGAGGCTGTGGGCTCGTATGCTGAGAATCAGAGAATCACTGCGGTCCGCAGGGTGTACCAGAGAGGTTGTGTCAACCCTATGATCAACATTGAACAGCTCTGGAGAGATTACAGCAAATATGAGGAGGTGAGTGATACGCCGAAAAAAAAAGAGTTAATGTTCAAAAAAAAAAAATGTTAAATATGAATGAAAACTGTGCAGTCCCTTATTGACATTTCTGTTCCTTTAACAGGGAATTAATGTGCATTTGGCCAAAAAGATGATTGAAGATCGAAGCAGAGACTACATGAACGCCAGGAGGGTGGCCAAGGTGAGACAATGGAGGCTGCGTCAGTTATGTTTTCTGGTGTTTTTGTGGATGTGTCAATGAATGTGTATTGTGTAAGTGAACATACACTGGTGGTGTTTGTGTAATTCAGGAATATGAGACTGTGATGAAGGGGCTGGATCGCAATGCTCCGTCGGTTCCTCCTCAGAACTTGCCCCAGGAGGCCCAGCAGGTGGAAATGTGGAAGAAATACATCCAGTGGGAGAAAAGCAACCCTCTGCGCACAGAAGACCAGACCCTCATCACAAAGAGAGGTGATCATTTGGAACCCCACGTTAGTTTATACTCCTCTGGGATTTTTCTGAAAGGCCATTTTAAAAGGCAAATTAGTGGAATAAAAAAAAAGGTAATGTTTATTTTTAGATTTTAGCCACAAGAGGGCATCGCTTTTCCCTGAGAGACATTATGAATCATAGGGTGTTAAAGAAGGTCAGTGTACTTTACACTGCTCCAGACAGCTTTGATAAAACTTTGAATTGCACAAATAAAACGAGTTTATATCATTCAATCACAAAGCACACTACATTACATGTACGCAGAACTACCACAGCCAGAAAATATAAAATATATTAAACCTTTATTTTAATGTGCAGCAATATGGGTTCCTTGTGTAAACAGCAGTTTGAGACAATAGTGTATTTATTAAGTCTCTATAGTGGGTTAAAAGCAGTATAACTTAGTTGACTAATGGTGTTATTTATTGTTCTCGTAATCTCGATTTTGTCACATTATAATATCAAGACAATTTAAAATTAAATCTGGAGAGTCTTTAATTGACAGCATTTTTCATTGAGTTGTGAAACTTGAAAAAAAAGTCTTAATGACCTAAAACTAAATAGAGTTTAGTTTGAAGACTAAAGAACACTGCTTGAAATGTTCATGTGTTTCTGAAACAAAACGAGCCACCTCGTGTCCCTCAGCAAAAACAATCTACCTCACTGTTGTAAATATCTTTTATTTAATTTTTTTATGGCAATTTTTGCACTCACCCTGATTCAATTTAATTTTTTTGCACTATTATTTTAGTTTCTTATTTATTCTATTAATAATACTTGTTATTTGCAGTGACTGAAGGGCTTTTGCAAATTTGTTGTACTTGTTACAATGACAAATGAAGTTCTATTCTTCCTTTGAAAATATTAGATTTTCTCTGATATAATTTCCTTAGTCTGTGACTTTGAGAGCTCCTGGTTGAGGTGAACTCACTGTGTGATGGTTGTGTTGTGTGTGTGCAGTGATGTTTGCCTATGAGCAGTGCCTGCTGGTGCTGGGCCACCATCCTGACATCTGGTACGAAGCAGCACAATATCTGGAGCAGTCCAGCAAACTGCTGGCAGAGAAAGGGGTAAGAAATAAAAGTGGATTGTTTTGAGATGTAAAATTGTTCCCACGATTCTTCACGTGTTTTCTTCGCTCTTTAAGGACATGAATAATTCCAAGCTGTTCAGCGACGAGGCAGCGAATATCTACGAGCGTGCCATTGGGACTTTGTTAAAGAAGAACATGCTGCTGTACTTCTCCTTTGCTGACTATGAAGAGGTGAACGTGAGATAGTGATGATGTCAGGCTGACAGCAGAGGGCGCTGGAAGCACAGTGCTCATCCTTTTTTTCTGTTGGATCCCACAGAGCCGCATGAAGCACGAGAAAGTCCACAGCATCTACAATAAACTGCTGGCCGTGGAGGACATTGACCCCACGCTGGTTTACATTCAGTACATGAAGTTTGCCAGGAGGGCGGAGGGCATCAAATCAGGCCGCATCATTTTCAAAAAGGCCCGGGAGGATCTGCGCACACGTCACCACGTGTATGTGACCGCAGCTCTGATGGAATACTACTGCAGCAAGGTTTGGACAAACAGATTTATCTAATAAAACATATGCAAACACAATATACAGAGGATGTAATCTTAAATCTGTTTGTTCCCTGTCTCCCTCTGCCAGGATAAAGCTGTTGCCTTCAAGATCTTTGAGCTGGGTTTAAAGAAATATGGTGACATTCCAGAGTACATACTTGCTTACATTGATTACCTCTCACACCTCAATGGTGAGTCATTGTATTATTTTATTCAAACAGCTTTCCCATTGGCAGACACTAGGGCTTGGCGATATGGACCAAAACTCATATCTCAATTTTTTTTTTTGTCGTCAAAATGGCGATATACGATATAAATGGTAAATGGACTTGATTTTTTATAGCGCTTTATCACCACACTGAAGCAGTCCCAAAGCGCTTTACATATCAGCTCATTCACCCAATCACTCTCACATTCACACACCAGTGGGACAGGACTGCCATGCAAGGCGCTAGTCGACCACTGGGAGCAACTTAGGGTTCAGTGTCTTGCCCAAGGACACTTTGACACATAGTCAGGTACTGGGATTTGCCTTGCAAATGCAGGTCTTGCCTAATTTTACATGCGTTTTCATCTGGGGAAAAACACCCCTAACACATCCCTTTGTGTCAAACATTGATTCCCTAAGGGTAATTTAAAGTGGAATTAAATTATTTTGCTGTTGTGAGAAGTAGCGGAAGCAGCGACTCCTTAAAGAAGTATTTTAAAACAAAATAAGCCATAAACAATATATATATATATATATATATATATATATATATATATGCAATAATTAAATTTTCTATATTGTCAAAATAGAAAACTCGATATATCTTGAATCTCTACATATCGCCCAGCCCTAGCAGACACTCGACATGCAAACCTGTGTGTTTACATGTGTGTTTTCTCTCCATAGAGGACAACAACACCAGAGTGTTGTTTGAACGTGTGCTGACCTCAGGAAGCCTGTCACCAGAGAAGTCTGGGTAATTTCATTTGTCCTTTAGGACTGACTGTGATCACCTGTGCTGTCACCATTGATCTTTGAGGATATTGACTCTTGTGCTCCCCAGGGAGGTCTGGGCTCGGTTTCTGGCCTTCGAGAGTAACATCGGAGACCTAGCCAGTATTCTAAAAGTAGAACGCAGACGTTTCACCGCTTTCAAGGAGGAATATGAAGGCAAGGAAACGGCGTTGCTTGTAGACAGATACAAGTTCATGGACCTCTACCCTTGCTCTGCTAGTGAACTTAAGGCCCTCGGATACAAGGTGTGCATTTGTCCAATCAGTGGGCTTCTTTTTGGAGATGCCGGGTACTGCTTATATGACATGGTTTTTATTGCTGTGCTTTCTGTGTAGGATGCTTCCCGTGTTAAGCTAGCTGCACATCTTCCTGAGGCTGTGGTGGCACCCTTGGTGCCAACATTAAAGGACGAAGGGGACCGTAAACCTGAGTATCCCAAACCAGACACCAATCAGATGATCCCCTTCCAGCCACGACACCTTGCTCGTACGTCATCACAGGCCCTCACGTGTCAGAGCCCGTTCTTTTAAACACATGAAAAAGATGAGTTTTTCATGTAGCCTCTCCTGTTTCCTGCTCACAGCTCCAGGTCTACACCCAGTCCCTGGTGGAGTTTTCCCAGTCCCTCCAGCTGCTGTTGTGCTAATGAAACTGCTGCCTCCACCTACATGCTTCAATGTAAGGAAGAGCAGTTTTTTTTTTCTCCTCCATTTGTGGATGTATGTAAACTCTTTGATTGTTTTTCTATGCAGGGTCCGTTTGTACAAGTGGAGGAGCTCATAGAGACTTTCAGGAGATGCACACTTCCTGAAAGTAGGTTTCTCTGGTCTTTATTGAAGGCTTGTTTCCTTCTATAAAAAAAAACTTTAAAAAATGCACATTAGTAATTTAAACTCTGTTTTTAATTTGCCGTTCATATTAAAGCAAAAGTAGTGATGATATTAAAGACACGCTTTGCTTCATTAGTTTCACTAGTTGAACTCTTACAGACAACACAGAAACTATTCTTTGTCTTTGTCTTTAACACACCTGGGCACAACAAATATTCAACCTTTTCAGTTTTGAGCGTTGTTGTATGAACAGCAAGAACTCAATCATTATTTCCTCCTTCCCTCAAAGCTCAGGTAGTGGGCGTGTCTGTGCCTCTGCTGGTGAAAGGCAGGCGCGTCTCACCTGTGGGGCATGCGACACCCGCACTTTCACATAAACAAAAATTAATTCCCCTCTCTTTTTACAGAGGCAATTATTGAAAACATATCAGTCCAGTTAGATTGATTGAATGGTGATCAAGCCAATCACAGTCAGACATTTGACAAAGCCACCATTCCGAGAAAGTAAACAGAGTTCACAGCGTTGAGTAAAGTGGCAATAAATGGTCCCAAAGTGGCATAAATGTGGCAAGAAAAGAGGAAAAGTGACTAAAATTGGCCAAAAGCAGTCAAGAGTAGCAAAAAAAAGAGGAAACGGGTGGTATGTAATAGCAAAAGGTAGCTTACATCAGCAAAATGTGGCAAACAGTGAAAAAAGGCAAAAATGTGGAACAAAGAGGGAAAATGTGGGGAAAAAAGAAAAGAATGTTATTGGGTAAAGGGTAGCTTATTAGGATGGAAGGTGGCAGAAAAAAATGGTTAAAGATCGGCAAAAATTGAATAAAAATATCAAAAATAACTTAAAAAATGGACAAAAATTTGAAAAAAATTATATTTATTGACAAAAGGAAGTTAAAATCTGATTTAAAAAAAAAAAAACTATCAGGGGAAAATGGAAAAGGGGCCAAAAAGGGACAAAGGAAGTTACAAAATGACAGCTTTAACATAGTTTTAGTCAATGATTTAATAAACTAAAGTGGGAGTCGACGGTTGCCCTATCCTTAGAACACCCTCACTTTTGAAATCGCTGCTCCACCCCTGGTGAACGGTGTTCAATCCCCGAGTTCTTGCCTGTTTGTTCTGTCACGGCCCAAAAGAACATATGTCTTTCTTTCTTCCACCTTGTGGTGATGAATTTCTTAAGTTTCCTTCTCTTCCTGTTTGACCGGTTCCTCTTGTATTTTGTCTTGCAGCCGTCGATGCTGCTGTAGAGCTCATCACTGGTAAACAAGCGGACGCTGGAGGGGAAGGTAACGGACCCCTGGAGAACCACGCATTGGCCAAGTCACTGAAGCGGCCAAACGCAGACTCGGACGAAGAGGACGACAAAGGAGTTGTAGCTCCACCCATTCACGACATCTACCGAGCACGCCAGCAGAAACGGATTCGATAAACTCGGCAGCATCAAGATTGTAATTTTATCAGACGGACGGAGAAGATTAATGTGCATCTTTACATGAAAACAGTCTGACCTAAAGACACTCACCCACACCAATCCTGGACTCATCCAAGAGTTTTTGTGATTTTTGGTTCTGTCTCCAGTTTTATATTCCTGAAACTGAACATTATACTGTACAAAGATTTTAAATTCCATCATGGATATTGGTGCACTATTCAGTTTTGGCCTTGTGTTGCAAAGTGGAGCAACTTCTTTTTGTTTGTTTGTTTTTTAGATAACTGAAGGACATGTCTTTCAATAAAAGTGAAAACAACACTAAACATGGACTTCTTTTGATTCTAATCCTTGTTGTCTTATATTAACCATGTTAATATTCATGTTTGATATCACTTGTGACAGATCGAACCCACAACCTCTCAATCAGAAAACGACCCCTCTACCAACCAGGGCTCAGTCGACCATGGTGCACAAGTTATCATTTAGGAAGATGAAAAATTATAATGTGAATTTTTCATCAGTTGAGACTTGAACTCACATTTTCTGGCACAAGAGATGATGCTCTATGACGTCACTGAGTTAATTAACAAGAGACAATTCTGATGTACATATGTTTAAAACTTCTTCCCCCTCACCATAGGAATTAATTAGTCAATAAGTCAAACATAACCTTTATTATTATCATAATTTTCATAATATTTTACTAATTGGAGAACTTGCTGTAAGTCACTTGCAGCATTTTTTTTTAATCAATTTAATAAACATGTTAATATTTTAATTTTAACAGTTTATACAATGAACTGATATTTACAAAAAGTTATAATAAACAGCAAATTATTTCATGTTTTGCATTTATGCTGGAAATGTATCCGCTGCCTTAAAGTGTTTTCATACCATTACCATAAACAGAGGCAGAGATAAATCCTGTTTTAGGCAGAAATACACTGTCGTATGGTGCATATGTGGTGATGGGAGCAGCTACCATTGGGAATTGATAAGAACTATGGAGTTAGATTTGTGTCATTATTTAGTTATCAACAGACACAAATCTACCTCATAAAGAACTAGGACGTTAGAGGAATCCTCTCAGACAGCCGCACAAAGGAAAAACACATACAGGTCACCAAAAATAAGACTGGTGGTGCAGAGGCTTTGGTAAATAAATAAAAAAAAAAGTAGACTGCGTTGGCCGGGAATCGAACCCGGGTCAACTGCTTGGAAGGCAGCTATGCTAACCACTATACCACCAACGCTTGCGAAATACAGATTCGAGAAACTCGTATAAGTCAGCAATCCACAACACAATCTGAATAGTGATAGAAAGCAAACATTTTAATTTTATTTAAAAACAAATAAATAAAAAGTTTGAGTTTTGTTTCTTGAATTCGTCTGTAGGTCACACAAAAAACAGCACTACAAATCACAAAGGCTTCACATTATTTAAATATATATAAACTGGTGGAAAAAACTCAATGAAAGTTTAATATTAAAAAAAATACATGTTGATGTTTAGATTGTAAAACAAGCAGTAGCCTATAGGGGGCGCCAAATAATATTTATTGTGTTGTCTTCAGAAAAGACATTTTTCAGTACTACACTGACAACATAAGGTGACACTTAGGCTAAAAAACACACAATATGCTTTGGGGCTGTAACCTGCAAACGTTAGAGCAATTTCCTAAACTGATTAAGATAATTTAAAACTCATTTAAAACTAAACCCCGAAGACGCGACTTATAAGCAGCTAATGTTTCAGTCACAAAAACATACCAACATCTGTTTTCTTGCTTTGTCACATCAGGCAAAACAACCCAGAGGGCTGACTGTAATGAATGACTGTTTCCTACTGCCCATCAGACCTTTGAATATCAAATAACCTCCTGAACACTCCGAGCTGTGCTCTACAACACACTGTATATGATAAACCACTTACTGAACACATTCACATGGCTAACTACGACTCAGCACAGTCACAGGCACGAAGAATACGCCGTTCATTGAAGACACAATATACACGTTTGTCTGGGCCCGGCCACAGACATTTGATGTGATCAAGATGCAGCGGCGAGAACAAGAAAGTTCACATTGTCTGTGTAAAGAAAGTACCAGACTCTATTCAAATGAAAAATAAATAAATACATTAAAAAAAATCCTTCTAAGAACCAGATCATGATAGTGTCCTGCACTATAAGATTATTTGAACCAATGTCCTTTAAATTCACATTTCTAATCAAAAGCCACAAACCAAGATTCACATTTTCAAGTCCTTTCTACGATTTGTAGTAGCTAACTTACATCCTCGTATCGTCCACACTTGTACATATATTCATATATATATATATATACCACAAGCAGCTGCCAGTCCGTCACCTCCACCGCTCACACAGTCACATACTTGTTCTTTATATACACAACTCTTTGGATTGTAGGAGGAAAGTCATGTGGTCAAGAACAGCAGTCAAACTCCAGATTAAAAATCCACTTCTGGAATCAAATCTTCCTCTTCCTGTTCTTCAATGGATGATTTATGAAGAAATATTACTGTAGCAATGTGTTGACAGTAGATAATCTGCTCCCAAAGTACTGCACAAAGATCTCAGGGTTGCTTTTGTAGAACTGTCCCAGCAGCCGCCGCTTTTCTTTCGTCGAGAGTTTAGGGTTTTCGTAGATGGTCCGCAATAAGGACAAAAGC
Organism: Gouania willdenowi; assembly: GCF_900634775.1. NCBI lineage: Eukaryota > Metazoa > Chordata > Actinopteri > Blenniiformes > Gobiesocidae > Gouania > Gouania willdenowi. Next base: position 24,140,781 of record NC_041046.1, on the reverse strand, counting down.
TCTCTTCTAGTGGTTTTTGGTGCGTTTTCTGAATAAGCCTTTGTGTTTACTTGTGTGCAGTACGTCAAGCCTGGAGTGAAGACAGAAAGATAAACACATACGAAATACATGAAATTGTCCCACCTCAAACTTTGAAAGTATAACATCTCGTCTTTTAAATAATAATGTTGAACTGCATGGCAACGACATTCCCAACAATTTTTTCCCTTTTTTTTTTTTGTTGATAAAACAGAGTATTTGATTTTGCAACATTCAAGCACAATCCCTGCTCTATTATTTTAAAACACACACTTCTATTCTTTACAAAACTAATATTCTGTCCTTTATAGCAGCTTATCTTGGACAGGGAGTTTCTACAATTGCACAGCTTTCATCTGTAAACACAAAAAGCACTAAAGCATTCAAATATAAAAAAAATATGACTGAAATCAGCAAACCTGTTATCATATCAGGATCCTTCCCCTTTATCATATTCCTTATTCTGTCACTAACCATCTCATGTAAGGATGCAGGAATCTGAAAGAAAATGAGACACTTTGTTTTGATGACAACTTGAACTAAAATGCAAGTGAGGATGCATGTGCTGGCCCGCGTCGCACTGCATTAGCTTAGCATTAGTCTAGCGTTAGAATTAGCCAAGCAATCGCATTAGCCTAGCAATAGCATTAACCTACCATTAGCATTAGTATTCACCTAGCAATTACGTTAGCATTAGCATTAGCATTAACATTAGCATTAACCTAGCAATCGCATTAATGTAGCAATAGCATTTGCCAAGCGTTAGCATTCCTCTAGCATTAGCACTAACCTATCATTAACATTCACCTAGAAATAGCAGTATCCTAGCAATAGCTTAATATTATCAATTAGGTTGAAAAAGGTTGAAAAAAGTAGAAATAGGTTGAAAATTTTTTTAATTGGTTGAAAAGGTTGAAAAAAGTTGAAATCGATTGAAAAAGTTGAAATCGATTGAAAAAGTTGAAATAGGTTGAAAAAGTTCAAATTAGTTGAACAGGTTGAAAAAGTTGAAAAAAGTTGGGAAAGTTAGGAAAAGTTGGGAAAGTTGGGAAAGTTGGGAAAAGTTGAAAAATTTTTAAAATATGTTGAAAAAGTTTGTTTTTTTAAAATTGAAAATGGTTGAAAAGGTTAAAGAAATATGTTGAAATCGGTTGAAAAAGTTGAAAACGGTTGAAAAAGTTGAAATCGGTTGAAAAAGTTGAAAAAAAAGTTGAAAATGGTTGAAAACTTGAATTTGGTTGAAAAGTTGGAAAAACTTGAAAATCGGCTGAAAAAGTTGAGAAAGATGAAAAAGTTGAAATCAGTTGAAAAATTTGAAAAAATCTGAAATTGGTTGAAAAAGTTGAGAAAAGTTGAAATCGGTTGAAAAAGTAAAAAAAAAAATTGAAATCGGTTGAAAAAGTTGAAATCTTTTGAAAAAGTAAAAAAAAAAAAAAAAAATAATAAAGTTGAAATCGGTTGAAAAAGTTTAAATCAGTTGAAATTGGTTGAAAAAGTTAAAAAATGTTGAAATAGTTTGAAAAAGTTGAAAGAAGTTGAAATGGGTTGGAGGCAGTAGCTGAACATTAAAGGTTGAATGGTTTGAATCAGTTATAAAATGGCTGGGGATGAAGGGGTTAAAAGTTCCAATAAGGGGAGAAAAGGTTGGAACTTTCAATGTAAATAGATGGGAGCAAAAAGTTGCACGAACAATAACTCAGAAAGTTTTAAAATGATAAAAAAAAAACTGGAACTTAGCACACAAGTACAGAATTTTCTGAAAAGTTTGATACCTCAATTGTTGAAATTGGTTGAAAATTATGGTACGAGTTTAAGGATACGGAAGAACAATAACATACAAGAATAATAAAGGTTAACGATTACAATAGTAATCATCACAATGGTTATGAAAACAACTGAGTTTTGGATTAAAAAGGTCGTAATTAACAAAGGTTGTAAAAGGTTGGAATTGTCATCCGAAAGTTTGTTTTTATTTCCACCCTAAACACTTTTCTAAGACATAACATTTTTAGCGGGATTCAGATCTTGCCGTGCTGTAAACCCTAAAAAAAAAAATTGCCAATGTTTTGAAACAACTTTTAGTCTGTGAAAACACCAGAGTTCTTGGGGGCAAACACAAGAACACACAGTAAGAATGCAGTAAAAACTATTCTACGCATCCGTCTACAGGACTCCACGTCACACAATGCAAAGTGCAAAACTTTACAAAAGATGTCAACAAACGGAGTTTTTATGGCAGAGATAAAAACAAACAGGAACACTCACTTTAAACAGATCACAGTGGTTATCCATCATGAACAAAACCATTAAGTCCACCTTTCCTTTGGACAGCCTTCTGTTGTTGATGATGGCACTGGAAAAGGACCTTTTCACTGCCATTCTGTTCTCAATCTATGTGGAGAATTTACTGTCAGCAAAAGTTCAGAACACAAACACAAAGGCCCAAACTGATGCACACGAGCCCTGACCTCTCTGTGCAGCTTGACCTCGTGCGGTTTAGCGGCAACGGCCATGAATCTCAGAAGTCGCCGCAGCTCCTCCCGACTGCGAGAGTCCTGCAGCTTCAAGCTCAGCTGCAGCGCCTCCAGAGCAAGCTCGTGCTTTCCGTTCACTGCCAACGAAGAACAGGAATACCAAACAATGCTCACTTTGTGTAAAAGCATGATAAATAGTGAAAGAGAGATACAATCTCAGATCATTTTGATCAATACTTCTGCTTTCTTACCGAGCAGTTCAGAGATGCCTGAGTGGATGTCAAAGATGTGGTTGTTGAGCAGCGGTGGCTGGTGTGTGTGTCCGTAGTTCTCAGCCAGAACCCGATAGAGCAGAGTTTTACACTGAAGCAGGTCGTCTGCACAGCTGGACAAACCTCGACTGACCTCCACCACCAGCTCATCAGGCAGGAAGTCCAAACAGTCCACGGCTCCTGAAAGCCACTCATCTGCCCTGAGGGACGAGGGAGAAACATCAGTGCTGGTCCCTTGTTTGGGTAGATGGTGAAGTATATAAAACAAATGCAGGGATATTACAGAGTGCTCAAAGGGCCGCTACAGAGGAAGGAAGACATGCCAGGAGTTTGTTATTCAGAGCTGCTTCCTGTAAACATCTGGACCCGCAGGTAAAAAGCATTAAAACCAATGTTTTATTCATTTAGACTTAAAAGATGGTAAACAAAACAGTGTATGTGAGGGACAGGACATGAAAGCTAAGTAAAGTAGGTATATTATTGATGATAATAAAGGCAGCATTTGCATGTAAATAGTATTTAAATACTGTACTAAGTATGTGCATTATATATAGTAGTACCTCCTTACCTCCGATTTTGAGTGATTTGGTCGATTTTCATAATTTTTTTATGCCTTATTGTATTTTTAGCCCTGTTTAAGTATGTGCTTTATATCTAACGAAGGTCTTAACTAAAAAAAAAAAATGATTGAAATTTTTGAAAATTACGCCTTGCTATGTTTTTCATTTTCATCATTTTTTTGTATCTTACTCCATTCTGAACCATGTTTAAGTATTTCCAGTAGTAGTTTACCAGTAGTTTTCTGGGTCAAACAAAGGTCTTAACTAAATTTATTTCTCTATTTTCACTAGCCTTATCCCCGATTTTGGGTGATTTTTCATCTTCATAAAAAAAAGATCTTCTAAAATTTATTGAAAATGAGGTCTTACTATGAAGCCTTACCTCCAAATATGTGCATTATATTTTCAGTAGTCTTTAGGGTCTAAAAACTCATTTTTGTTTTTTTGAAATTTTTGAAAATTATGCCTTACCGCCTTACCTCCGATTTTGGGTGATTTTTCAATTTTCGTCATTTTTTGTGTTTTCTCAGCCCTGTTTAAGCATGTGCATTACCTTTCAGTAGTTTTTAGGGTCTAACGATGGACCCCCATTTAAAACAATAAAATGCAACATCTGTATCCAATCTGGATGAAAGTTGATGGGGTAGATGGGGAACCAACCCGACATAACTGAGTGAAATTTAATAAAGATCGCTCAAAAACAAATTTAAACATGATTTTTTTTTTTTAATTTTGGCAATGAGGAGAAATATGTTTTTTTTAGTTTTTTAAACCGATCCATATTGATGGATAATATTATATTATATTGATTCAGATCCCCTTTAAAATGTAATGAAATCTGGAATAGCATAAGGTCAATCTTTGGTTAAAATGTAGTCAAAATTAATTGATTACTTTTCACGTTATTCTGCTAACAAACAAACAAACAGAAGAGACGGCAGCGAAAATATGACTTCTTTGGCGGTGGTAACAAATTCAAAATCCATTTTTTATCAAATAAAAACATGAAAAGTATTTAACGTCAAATGTTGTTGAGAAATATTAGATAACTCTGCTAGAAGAATGCAGTTTTAACCGACTGTGAATAATCGAGATCGCGACTATGTTGAATTTGTCCTGGACCAGCCTTGATTAAACTGAAACCTTGACCTCCCACAATATTCTCATAAATATTAAATATTCAATATTATTAGACCTGATAGGAGTCAAAGGTTTGCTAAAGGGCTTGACTCTTCTGATTTGCTCCAAAGAATCCATCCATATATTTTAAATCGTGGGGGTCTGCTGATGCCTATCTCCAGCTCTCATTGGACGTTAGGTAGGGCCGGGGTACACCCTGGACAGAGCGCTCACACTCACATTCACTCCTATGTGGCTATTTAGAGACTACCACCAACCTAACACCTCCTCACACCACACACCTCAACCAGGACCCCGTCAGGCCAACAGCACCGTCTGCTCACGCCCAGGACGCGGCTCATGACCATGGGGGACAGGGCTTTCGAAGCTGCCGCTCCTCGTCTGTGGAACGCCCTTCCTGACCACCTTAGGTCTCTACAGACGGTGGATGCTTTTAAAAAAGGGCTAAAGCTAATTTTAACTTGTCCTGTTTTTATTGTTGTATTGTATTGTATTTTTATCCTGTTTTACTATGTAGCACTTTGAGATTTTATTTGAAATGTAAAGTGCATTATAAATAAAATTCATTATTATTATTATTATAACACGGTCATGTGTTTTGGATTGTGGGAGGAAGCCGGAGGACCTGACGGAAACCCACGTTGCACGGGGAGAACATGCAAACTCCACACAGAAATGACCCAAGTGTCCACCCCGAGGCTTGAGCCCAGGACCTTCCTGCTGTGAGGTGGACATGCTAACCACTAAACCATTATTATAAAGTATAATCAATCAACCAATCAATATCAGTCTCAACAGGATCTTCACTTTAAAGTTCCTAGATTTCTGACCAATTTCTATTTAACTGAGGGAAATATGTAATAATATGAGGAAAATTTAAGGATTTTGTAAGAATTTTGAGATAAACATTAAAAATAACTGCCATCATGTGATATAAGCACCGGGGAAACTGTGAGCCCCTACAAATATTATTGAGTTTATTTACACACTGATTCATGTTTTCTCTATCATTTTTATATTCTCCTGCGGGCCAGGTTAGATGCTCCAAAGGGCCGGATTTGTCCCCCGGGCCATGAGTTTGACACATGTGCAGTAGAGGGACTCACTGTGCTTCACCGAAGGCCTTGAGAACTTCTCTGTCCAGGTAGTTTGAGCCGTACAATAGATCAGGAACACTGTCCATCCTTCTGTGAGGCTGCGACGTGTCTGTGCTCTGTAACAGCTGCTCCAACAGAGGGAGCTCTATCAGCTGCAGCAGTCTGAACACGGCCTGCTGGTGCCACACTTCATCCACCACTGCTGGAAACAGAGACAAACATCTCAGTCAGACACAGTTACTTTGAGCAGAAACACGTTGTGGCTTTTTACGTCTCAGCAGAGGGAACGTGACTTACACTCTTGTGAGAGACCGAGGTCGATCATCTGAGGCGTGATGTTGGAGCTGACGTTGAGGTCTCTCAGAACCTCCTCCACTGTATTATCGGTTGTCAGGGGCGAGCGTCTGAGGAGTCACAGAATGAGAACAATCCGCTTTAATGTCCGAACGAAATGATAAACACACTGCAATTTTGTACTTTACGACAACATCTCATTGAAAAGATATTAAAGGGAAACACAAAACCAGCTGCTGCAGCCATGTGCTGACACCTCACATCATGCTTTTAAAGGACCTATATCATGCAAATCAACTTTTAGGAGCTTTTAACCTTGTTACAATGTTAGATTTCTTGAAAGCTTTATGTGCACGTGGGAAAAATTTTTTTAGTCCAATTGTTAAGGCACAAAATACATTTTCAGTTGCACTTTTAAAAAGAAAAATAACTATTATGCAGTTTTGTATTGTTTACTATAGAACCAGAATTTAAATAATAAGCATCTTCTTCATTTGTATTATTCCTTTATTTATTTCATTCAAGATTTATTTTTAGTTAAAGTGCATTGTTTTGAATAGTTTATCAAGGGATTCTTTTGACAATGAAAAATAGTATAGTATTTTCCCCAAAAAAAATAAAGGAATATTTTTCAGTCATTTATATACAGTCCCATTTTGTAAAATAAATCGCGAGAGAATCGTATCGTGAACCCAGTATTGTGAATCAAATCGTATCGGGAGTTGAGTGAATCGTTACATCCCTATTAATTAATTATGAAAAACACCCCCAAAGTATTATTGTGATTCATTTCTGCATCTCTGAGAAGCTCCTCAATAATCCTGCTCTCTGAGCGGCTTCTCTGCCCACTTCTGACAAACGAGCGGTTCAAATTCTAGTGACGTCACTAGAATTTGAACCGTCCCTTCCAGGAAGTGCCTGCTGCTGGTGCCGCGCCTCCACAGTGAACATACACGCCCATTCTCTCTGGTGGTAGACTAGAGTAATGCGAGCGGCAGAAGAACATCTGTGTGGAATGGTCATTGTCCTTTCTTATTCAGTCCGCACAGGGAAAATAAACGGACTTTGTTTTTGTACCAAAAGATAATGTCTGGTAACAGAACATGCGTGTTTGACTGTAAAAGTCCTTTTTGTTCAAACTTCCTAAAGTAGAGTCTACTCGCCAGAAGTGGTTGGAATTTATCTCTGGGAGCACGCGACGCACCATCCAGCATCTGTTAGTCTGTGACCTTCACGTTACAGAAGACGGATTGGTGAACCTTGGTCAGTTCCAAAGTGGATTGTCCAGTAAATGACATCTTCAAACTGGAGCGATTCCCACAATAAAACCCACTGATGGAGAGACCACAGCCATAAGTAAAACAAACCTTTAGCGAAATGTTAGCCATACTCACTTCTTTGTCTTTGTATTTGAAATACATTCTCTGGAACTGTTTACAAAGTTTGGTGGGCGTGTCTGTTGCCCATGCTGCCGGGGCTCTCACACGGGGAGAGGCGGAGCTCCGAGAAACCGTGCGTCTCAACCTCCGTGTTGATAGAAAATAAGTCATATTTCTTAATAAATTAGTATTTTATTTTGCAAAATGTAAAATATTACCCATATGTGGCTGTAGTTGATTTTGGAAGGTCTTAATATAACATGACATAGGACATTTAAGGAGTTTTAAATCATGCATATCCATTTTAAAATTGCTTTAAAGAAATGGTACAAGTTGGGATATAAACACAGCTAATTCATTCTTTGTGAGGAATCACTTTTTGCTGACAACTCATTCATTAAAAACACCTCTGATCATAATTCTAGTGGAAAAACGTTCTTCTGATTTTGCTGCATTAATACACAAATTTCCTGTTACTGTTCCTGTTCCTGTCATAACGTTTTCAAACTTCAGTCAGCTTTGAAGCGTCACTGCTGATGCAGAATAAGTGTCTTGTGGCTAAACGTAGTCATGCTATGATATAACTATCATATGTAACCCGATCTTCTTCATTGGTGTCTTTCAGCATGTCCGCTTCTTCTTCTACTACTTTCCCAACGCTCTACGCAGGGTCACAAACTATGTAAATATAAAGTGTCCGGAATATTGTTAAAACCTTTTCCCGAAGTATCTAAACACGTGAGATGTACATATTTTAGTTATAAATTATTAATACTGTTCATATATGACATAGATCGTATATATCTTATTAAAGTTCCCCTAGTTTTGAACATTTTAATATGACACTGATATTATAATCAGGAAAAGATAACTCCAAACAAAGGAAATAACAATAATACTGATACTAAACAGGTTATTACACATATAAAGTATGTCTTTTTTTATTTTTTTTGTTTGTGTTTAGAGCCATGCTGTGAACTCCCATCAATGTGTCTTGATAATCTGTTAGAGAACGTCTGTTAAGGATCTAAGGACACTTCAACTTTTATCCCAGAGGATCCTGGATTGTGACAGATGGGGGAGGGGCTTAGGTTCAGCTCTAAGCTTTTAAAGGTTTCTCAGTACGATTCAGTTACTTTAACACTCAACAAATACAATAAAGCAAAAATGAATTAGCCTTCTGGCTCATTAAATGCTTTGATGTCAAATTTGAAATTTGAACCCAGTTTCCACTGATAATAAAACATGTTCTAACACTTGAATAAAATCATCTTGGAAAAATGTGGAATTAGTGAAATCAATATGTTGACACCAGGCATTTTAATTGACAGTTGATTCATGGTGATGGTGGTACCAAGCACTGGTTCCCAGAGGTTCCCTGTCATGCTGAATGTGGGATTAGCTGTGGCTATCGAGGGGAAGGAGAACAAAGCAAATCAAAAATGATGTTATGACACAAGTTTGTACCTTTCACGTGATGGACTGAAGCTATTCTTGTTCCTGTTCATGCTTGGCGAGTCAAAGCCGCTCTCTATGGTATATGTGGAGTGGGAGTTGGTCAGCACTGATGGGGAAGTGGCCCCTGGACTCAGGAACCTGTACAAACTGCAGCTGCTGTCCTCAAACGTGGCCCTCTTCTTTTCCTTCACAAAAACTTTACAGCCCACAGGTTCAAAAACCCTGGAGTCCATCAGGGCCTGGCAGAGGCGGACGGCCTTGTAGCGTGGGATCACCTCATCGCCGAAAAAACGATTCAAGGTGATGTGAGCCAACACTACGTCCACAGCTTCTGAGCCCAGGAAGCAGTCATGGTAGCACTTTAGGTTGTGCCGTCGACGTTTCACCTCCACCTGAGTGTGGAGATTGGAGATGATGCTGGTCCAGATGTAGGTGGCTCGGAAAGGCTTCCCGGCCATGCCCTGTTCTGGAATCAGACGGATCAATTAGAGATGGGCGATATTATCAGCCCACCAATATTAGACGTGAAATGTAATATCGTTTTTTCCATTGTTGAAAGAGGGATGTACTGTATGTTGTTGCTGTTGTTAGAGACAACATCATAAAAACTATTTCACTTCCGATATGAAAACGATATTGCAGCCTTTTTTATCGGCCAATACCAATATTGATCCGATACGATATCAGCACAAATCATACATACTTTTATGACTTATTTTGTGGAATGTTAGAAAAGGTTTGACCAAGTGATGTTACTCAAACAGAGAACAATAGTCAGCAAACACTGACCCATTTATTATTAACCAGTTGGTTACATACATTTTAACCTTCCACATAATATCTACAGTATTCTACAATTGAATAAAATAAATAAAAAATAAATTATGAGACCAGCACCAACGTTAAGGTGCATTACCGTCACCTATGGATAAGGACATTTTATCGGAGCGCTTATATCGGTGATTTTGGATGCGGTCCGATAAAATCCGATATTCGTTTTCTGGCTCATATCGGACCGATATCAATATCAGATCAAGACCCCTCTAATAAAAGCAAACATTGAACTTTTTCCATCACTAAAGTTAAATCAGTTTTCTTATTTTTGGTATTGGTTATTATCAAGAATCGAAAATTTTGTGTTGGACACTATCGGCATATTGGATATTAGGAAAAACATCTAATCTAGAACAAGCCCAGATTCAATAGCTTAAATACAGAGTAGATCATGAAGACGATCCCTAAAAAAGACAGTAAAAGTCGAACAAAACAAGACATTCATATGCCAGAAAATGACAGTGATGTGTCAAACAATCATCTGACTTTATTCCTGACATATTTCAAGAAGCAGATTTAGACGTGAGAATAGACTATAACATAGACTGTTAAAGCCATTCGCCACATGCTCAACTCAATCAACATCTTTTTGGAGATCTACTTCATATTCCTCTGACATTCTCAGCTTTGTCCATTGTCTCAGCCTCTTCTTGGAAACCACAAAATCAGTGCTGTCTGTCTTCACACACACACACACACACACACACACTCCCAGTCCTCTGTGTAATGCTGCATAATCAGAGTCTCTCTTCCCGCCACTGTACGTGGGTGTATCTGTTCACATTCGGGATCAATCTCGTGAGAATTTCAACCAAAACGGTCTTTTAAGACTTGCTGATGCAGGGAAATAATTTGCCTCTTTACATTAGAATGTAGAGTAAACCTTAGTGAGAGAAGTCCGTGAATTCATCTGTCATGGAATGATCTTGTATTAAAGCAGTAGACATGCCAGGTTTCACCCTGTGATTCAGACCTCTGTGTGTTTGGTTGATCTTTGTTAGGGCATCATGGACCAGACCAGTGGCCCAAATGAGATATTATAAGGCTTTCATCTCACGACAGGAAACAGTTAAAGCTGCTGAGCAAATGTTAGCTGAAGATCCAAGAGACTTACAGAGAGGAGAGCAGATGTTGTAAATCAGACGCTGACAGCAGCAGTCGTTGTCTGTGTTATAATAAAGCGTAGATGGCAAAGGCAATTGCTGACCCATCTGTAAAACTTGAAATAATGAAAGATGAAATAAAGGCTTAGGGAGCCGTGCAGAATGAGCAGATGTTCTCGAACTCATTCCACAAGCCCAGCAGCTGGCTGAAAGCAGTGAGGCATCAGTTCAACAACAATCCCAATGTGTAACACAAAGGAGAATAGAGCTACTGAGCTGTGGCTTTGCTGTGATAGCTTGTATCAAATCATTTCAAATACAGAGCCATGTGGATAAAAACCAGAGAGGGTAAAAACTCATGATTATTCATTTATTTCTATCTTTTATTTGTTCGTTTGACTGGACAAAAACCATTAATAAGCCGAAAAACCAACTGTAAATGAGTCAATATGTCAGCCTTAAGCAGATTTCAGCTGAAGTCCCTCATTAGATGGAATGTCTCTCTTTGACCATAATGGACCCCCAAAAAGGGACCATCGCTTTACAAAGCTTTCTTCCATTATTAGCGGCTAATATATTTAAACAACACAGTGACATCATACACCAACGGGAATGTGAAAACGACCACGTGGAGACGAGTAATCCATGGCAGAAGAATTGTAAAAATCACAAACTCTATTAAGGTTTTAAAGATCCTACCTATTATTTGGGCACAAAATGGAAAACACAGAGCCATAAACATTAAAACAATATCAAACATTGTATACTATTTTTTTTTTTTTTTTTTTTTTTTTTTTTTTTTTTTTTTTTTTTTTTTTCCTTGTCTGCACATGCTTTCGAAGGTTAACACTACAAGAAGTGCAATCTTTTGACAGCAATGCATATTTTATTATTGCAATTAAATAAATTTATTTATTTCATTGCATAATTGTGACCGTCACCAGCCCTCCCTAGGGAAGGGTAAGAAATACTTTATTAAAGGGAGGATGTAAAAAAGAGAGGGCAGTGTTACACCAAGGTGAGGGGTTGGAGGGGGGTGGGGAAGTTAGCAGGGAAGAGGGATACAAGATAGGATATGGAATGGGTGAGGAATAGTTTTAAGTGATGCGATGTGAAATTGTGGTTGTGTATATTGTGTTTATTGTTGTGTTGTCAAGCCAGTTTGGTGACCAGTGTGTGGTTTAGGAATAATGGTGGTGGCTGTGAACAGAGGAAGAGGTGAGTGGAAATTCCATAAAACAGGTATTTGGGAACAACGTGTCTAAGGTTGAGCCCAGTATGAGTGTTATCCCACAGCCCAAGGCCAGTGCATCCATGACAAATGTATTTCCAAGTACCGCCACTGCAAAACCCAAGAGCCGCCCCCGGGCCCGAAGAAGCAGTCAGGCCAGCAGCAAGAGCAGGCAGCCTAAGGGCCCCCGGCGACCACCCCACGGCCAAGCAGTCCCCCGAACGCCCCCAAGATCCCAAGCCGAGAGGCAGCCATCGCCCCCCCATACACACCCGAGAAAGCCCCAAGGAGCCAAGGACCCAGCGCACCACGCCACCGATCCCACCCCCAACCCCCAGACCCCCCATCCCATCGACCCCCCCACCCCCCCACCCCACCCCCGCGCCCAACCCCCCGAGGGGAGGGCCCCGAGAACTCCCTGCCCGAGGCCCCAGCGGAGGAGCCGAAGCCCACACCCAGCAGACGACCAGAACCGCGCCGAACAGGCAGCCAGTGGGCACCCGCCGGCGAGCCCAGAGCCAGCAGGGGCCCGACCCCAGGCCAGAAAGACCCGGAACGGATGCAGCACCAGGAGCAGCCCGCCCAGGGAGGACGACCACACCCCAAGCCGCATAAGGCACCAGGGGGCCGCTGGGAGTCTCCCCGCCGGCCCCCAGGCACCCCAACCTAGCCCCCCACGGCGCCCCAGATCACCCTTCACTGATGCCGCCCGCGCCACGAGCTTCAGTTCTTTTTTTTTTTTTTTTTAAAGCCAGGGCCCCCTCCAAGGGCCAAGCCAGACCGCCCCGCCGGGATGTGGCCCCCTATTCCGGCCCCCGACACCCTACCTCACGGGGCACTGCCCAAGCAGGGGCCGTACCAGTAGGTACGCAAGGGCGCGGCACGCGCCACCCGCCCCGAAAGACCCCCGCCAGGACCGGCCCGGCCAGCAGGCCAAGCACCCCGGGCCCCAGGAGCACCCCCCGGGACCAGGACCCCCCAAGGGCAAGCCCCCGGGCCAAGCCCCCCGGGACGCATTCCCCACCCCCGCCCGGGACCCGGCCACGGCCCAGCAGGACCGCACAGCCCCGGACAGCCCACGGCCAGCAGCCCAGGGCCCGCCGCCCCCCGGACAGCGCCAGCCACGGAGCAGCGCCCCCCGCCGGCCCGCGAGCAACCGGCGATCCCCACCGCGGGGACGGAGGCACCCCAACGGCACACATCAAGTGCGGGACAGCAGCCCCCAGCCAAAGATGCCCCGGACCCACCCACCAGTCCGCAAACGGCAGGATAGACCCACCAGGCGGCCGACAGCAACCTCCACCACCGGAACAGCTAGCGCCGCCCCCCAGTAAACAGCATCACCCCGAGGCGCCAAGCAACCCCGCCCCAACCCCGGCAAGGACACCAGCACCCCCCCAGCACACCCACCCCCCAAACCGGCGAGGCAGGCCGCCCCGGGCCCGCACACCGCGGGGCCCGCCCCCAAGGCCACCAGGAGACAAAGCAAGCGCCAAGCCACACCCAAGGGGGAGAGGCACCCCCGCGCCCCACCCGGCCGACACAGCCCGGAAAGACCCCGCAAGGAGAGACCCCGGCAAAGCCCCCCCGAGACCCACCGCCACGCCCGACCGCACCATCTTGATGTGCTTTTGCTCTATGCAGTGGCCCAGCCACCAACAGAGGGGCCAGGCCCCCACCGGAGAGGCCCAAATATGTGTACCAACCCACCACCCTGTTATGGTGCCTCTCCATTCCCCAATGGAGAGGCACTTCCCGATCCCCTGTGTGAATGTGTGTGTTTGGTGAATGTATGGGGTGTAATTAAAAGAAGGGGGATGGAGGGGAGCGGTGCTCCCCCTCCAGCCTCTGTGGATTTATGTGTATGTGGTGTAATAGGCCGGAGGGTGTAAAGGATGATACACCCTCCGGGGGGTGACATGTTGAGATGCGATTAAAATTGGAGGGATTAGTAGGGCAACTAGAGGTGGGAGGGCCGCCCCCACGCCACTACATAGTAACACAGGTGGCGGCCCCCTCCACCCCCAGCCCCACCATCCAGCCCCCCAAGGGTTGGGTATTGGTGTGTGGTGCATTTTGTGAGTGAGCCAGACCAGCTGGGAGTGGGGTGAAGTGAACATGTAGGAGGCCTGTCCAGTGTGAGCCGGGCCCGTCCGCGTGGCGGGCCACGCGAGAGGGTAGATGGCGCAGACGGGCAAGTGGCACTGCGGGCCCCGGAACAGCACAGCCGGAGACCCCCCCCCACGGCACCCCCCAGACCGCGCCGGCCCCGCGGAGCACGGCGACACCCCCCACCCCCGGGCACAGCCAGGCACCAACAACATCCCCCGGCGCCCCAGGGGGCGACCCCCGCCGCCCGCCGGCCCGGAGCAACGCCACCCCGCCACCAAGGGGAGCGGCCGAGCAGGGGGGAGGCCCATGCCCGCACCAGGGCCAGCACAGGCCCACCCGGCGCCACGATACAACACTCTCCACCGGGAGGCGGCCCCGGCCCCCCCGACGAGAGAGGACGCCATCCACCGCCAAGCAGGGCCATCCCTCCAGCCACAGACCGGCAAGCCAGAGTACCGAAGCACCCCCAGCCCGGAACCGCCCCCCCACACCAACGGCGCCAATAGAGCCCCCCCCCCCCCACGGAGGCAATCCCCGACGACCCACGCACCGGCACGAGACACCCCCCCGACGCCAGCACACCCCAAACAACAGCGGGCCCAAGGCCACCAGCCCCGCCCCGCCCAAGGCTGCGCAGCGCCGCCACGAGCCGCGGCCGGTCCCCGGGCAGATGGCCGGAGAGCACCTCCCCGGACACGTAGCCCAAGGATCCGCCCCCGGGGCACCCCCGCCCCGGAATCGCGCCCACGGCGCCCGGTGCACCCAGCCAGCAGACCAGCCAATCCCAACGCGGATCCACCGGGCCAGGAACCACGCGCCGCGCCCCCCGCACACCCGCCCAATACGACCCCCGGGGAGGCCCCATAGCACCCCTCACCCCACCCCCTAGCCATAACGTCCACACCCCGGCCATTGCGGTCGTACAAAAAGCCCCCGAGGGGGCCCCGCCTAGCTCGTCGCGCAAGCGACATCCGTAGCAAAGGTGCGCCCCAGGGAGCCAAGCCAAGGACCCGCAAGGGCCGACGGAGCAACCCACAGCCACACCCCGCCACCCAGCAACCCAGGAGGCAATCGCCGACCCCGGGCAGCAGCCACCCCCAAAGCTACCCCCACCCCGGATCCCCCCGGACCGGAGCCAAGGACCCCACCACCCCAGGCCCCCCAACGAGACCACCCCCCAGCCAACCCACCCGGCACGGCACCGCCCGCCCCCCAGGCGGGAGCCACAGCCCCCCCACCAGCGCCCCCGGCCAACGGGAGCCCCCCAAACCCAACCCCACAGGATGGCGGGCGCAAGAGCAAAGGAGGAGGAGGGGGGGAGGACGAGACAGGGGGACAGGGAGCAAGGGGAAGGAGCGGCAGGGGAGCACGCAGGGCCCCAGCCCCAGAGACCAACCAGATGCGCATGCAAGGGGCAACGGCGCCAAATCAAACAGCCCCGGGACCCCGTGAACACCCAGAAGGAATGCACACCCGTGCTGAGGCAACAAGGCACCCCGGCAACCCACCCCAGCCATCCTGACCAAGACTACCCCAGAGGCCCAAGGCGGCCCCGGCCTACAGTTGGGCTAGTGCGTTAGTAAAGAGTGGTGCTGGCAGTCGCTTGCAGGCTAGATCATCAGGCTTTTAAAAATTTAGATTTAATGCAATTAAAAAAGGAGTCCAACGCTCCTCAAAGCACGTTATTTTTTTTTGTTTTCTGAGAGCAGACATCTTTTCCATGGAAATAAATTCTGTGAGGAGATTTTGCCATTGGTTTATGTTTAAGGATTTTTTGTCTTTCCAATTTAGTAATATTGTTTTTTTTGCTATGGCTAGTGCCGCAAGGATTGATTGTGATTGGTTTGCTGGAGGTTGAAGCATTGTCAGGTCTCCAATCAAACAAAGATTTGGAGATAAAGGAATTCTGTAGTCCAAAATGGAGGACAGTTTTTCAGTGATTAGAATCCAAAAGTGTTGAACTGGGGAGCAAAGCCATAAGGCATGTAAATAGGAATCCGCTGTATTCTGGGTGCACTGAGAGCAGATGTCTGTTGCTGAGAAGCCCATTTTATGCATTTTCTGTTGGGTAATGTGGGATCTGTGGAGGACCTTGTATTGAATTAGCTGAAGGTTTGTGTTTTTTGTCATCTTAAAAGTATTACAACAAATTTCTGCCCAGAAATCAGTGCTCGGGGTGATTGAGAGTTCGGCCTCCCACTTCGCGATTGGTAAGTAATTACAGTTAGTGTTCGAAAGCGCTCTGTATATTTTTGAGAGTTTTTTTGATTTTGTTGAGATTTTTTTCATATATATAGCCAGTTCTGGAGGTTGTAACGTAGTTAAGTCTAGTGGAGTGGTTTTCTTTATTGTCTCTGTTACTTGTAAGTACTGTAGAAAGTTACTTTTATTTATAGCGAATGCTTGGGTTAGATTGTTATATGACCTGATCTTGTCATTTTCAAAAAGGTCTTGGAGATGAGTGATTCCACTCTCTTCCCATGTCTTCAGATAGAGTGGTGTTTTTTTATTTTTAAAGTCGGGGTTGTGCCAGATTGGAGAGAGTATACTAGTTTTTAATTGGCCATTTGTGATGTCCAGGGCTTTCCACCATGCAGTCAGTGTGGAGGCAATTAGTGGGTTTTTAAAGCAGTTGTGATGTTTGAGGGTCGCAGTGATAAAAGGGAGATCAGAGAGTTTAATGTGTTTGCAGTCTAACTGTTCTATTTCTAGCCAGGTGTTGTAGTATTCTTTTGGATTTAGCCATTCTGTTAAATATAGTATTTGGTTTGCTAAGTAATAATGCATGAAATTAGGGGCTTCTAAACCACCCTCGTCTTTGTTTTTTTGAAGGGTAGAAAGGCTTATTTTAGGTTTTTTATTTCTAGTATAGAATTTTGTAGTTGTAGAATCTAATCTTTGAAACCAACTACAAAAAAAAAAAAAAAAAAAAAAAAAAAAAAAAAAAAAACATTGTATACTATAACAGAAGACTTGGATTGATTATTGAAATTTCACTTCTCATTTAGAAAGAACTGCCTTTTTGGATGGGAAGTGAAACATTTTAAGGCTAAATTAAAGCTAGACCATAACCTTTACCTAACAGAAAACCAAAGACCCAGTATATGGAAATCAGACACATGACACTGATTTCAAAGTCACACAGAGGTTGTTGAGATCTCAAATCAAGGCCAACAATAGTGTTCAAGTACAACAATGACCAATTTAATACTAATTTTAAAAACCTTTCCAGATAAAACATCAGTTTTTGACTATACTCTAAGCTATCTGTTTTAAAATAACTGGTACGTTGTAACTTGTAATAAGCAGGTTCACTTTTTTTCATTTGGAATTCCTTGAAGTTATAAATTGCGTATTATATTTTCTTTTCCCCCCAATACATTCTAAATCTGCTACCAGTAATGTTGCAAGAAATGTGGTTTTGTACAATAGCAATATAGTGTATCACGTGATCATGAATAACATTTGACTTAAGCATCAAATATAGTCACAAACAACTATAAAAACTCTAAATGAGAATCCTCATCAAAACACGAGTCACATAGATATGAAAACTACTAAAATCAGCATTATCTGGGTAATTAGTTAGTATAATTATGCTGTATAGTTAAATCCTAAATCCTTAAAGCTGGTCTAGAGCAGACTATCTGGAGATCAGGGGTCCCTGGATTAGCAGGTTCATGATAAATCCGGATCTGAATAATTATGTCATGAATAGTTAATTGTTTTTTTAAAAAAAATAAAAAAAAATCCCAACAGATGCCTCTCATACATCAGCAGAGGTAAATAATCTCACAGGGAATCTGTCCCTGGGTGCCCGGTGGCGCACACACGTGTCCAAGTCCTACAGCTGCATATACTAAATACAGTATGGGGGGCTTCTAGTGGCGTTTCCAGGGTGACACCATTCAGGTATCGGTTGCTACCTTCGTTCCAAATGACGCGCTGAGACAGGTGAGACTTCAGCCTGAGGACCGCATGGATTTCAACGCTTATGTCCCATGAGAGTGTAAAGGGCTTGTGTTTACGCACAGGTGCGTCTTTGTTTTCACACATATATTGCGCTCCTGGCACCTCCGTGCGCAAGAACTCCCCAAAGTGCTCACAATCCCAGTCACGTAATATCATTGTATAATATATTCATCTTTACCGCACATCCTTTTTAAAGGTTTGTCACAAAAAAACTAAAAACAAACATGAATCTCCAACATAAAGTACGCGTAAAATGTACGATCCATAGCGCAGTCCGTGCGTAAAGTGCGACTTATCAGAAATGAGTAATTTAGAAAGCTTCCACAAACATAATCAGCGTTGGATATAATAGATGAAACTATATCAGACATGTAGGGTCGTGTTTTTATTACCTGGTGTTGAAAACTCCCTCCTGTCTCCGTAAAACCAGCCATTCAAACCATCCTTGGTTTGCAATTCTCTGCGTGACGCACGCCACCGAGCACAGTCCAACCTTCCCCTCCCACACTAATGTATTATTCATGCCCCGTGCACCCTCCCCCCTACGGGTGTGACGGTTCACCCTGAACTGGAGAGCCACCTCCTCCTGGGTGTTTTGGTCTCAACTCATTGTTTCTCAAACGGGGGTACATGTACCCCTAGGGGTACGTGATGGCACTGCTGCCGGTACTTGAGAAAATAACAAATGAAATAATTAAAATAAAAGGGTTTCATCATCTTTGTTTTCGGTTCAAAATGATAATCACACCCGCAATATGACCCGCATGCACAAAATGACAACAAAAACACAAAATAAGAGGAAAAACATACTGAATCATCAAAAAAACACACAAACAACAATAAAATACATAAAACGACACCAAAAACACACACGTTAAGAGAAGAAAATAATTACTATTACCAGGAACGCACAAGACGACAACAAAGACAAACTAAATGAGAGGAAAAATACACAAGATCACTACAAAATACACAAAAATAACAGAGGAACGTACAAAATAACATAAGAAACAACCAAACGACAACAAAAACACACACACACACACACTGAGAGAGAATAATTTAAATAATACCAACAAGACACTGAAACAGCAACAAAAATACACAAAACAACAGAAAACAACAAAATAATGATAGAAAATGATTTAGGGGGTACTTGAGCTAAAACTGTTTGAGAACCACTGCTTTAACTCATCTTCAGGTTTCTTTTATTCACCCTATAGATTATCCTGAAAAGCCTTTTCATAACGGACGCCTTGTTGTTCTTTTCATCAACAAAGTTTACCAGGCTTTTCTCTCCGTGTTTGGTAACATGTCACTGCAGGTGTCAAACGTGCCCCCTCCTGTTGCTCAAACCATTTTCAGAATGGGAATATAAACATCCACACCCAGTGCACATGCACAGCTGAGCTTCAACGGGGACACATTTGTCTATAGTTAGGCTCTAACCCAGTGGTGTGAAATGAAGAGGCAGTAAGGTGACACTTTAAGACCTAAGGTCGGTCACTAGCTGAAAAAGAGACGGAAATATAGACTACTGCAGACTCTGGTGTGGTGCAACCTTTAAGGTGTGGAACCAGGACAAACTGGTTTTATGGCTATAGATTATTACACTTCCTTTATGAAGGAAAATGTGGTTTAACATCAGAAAGTGCTTCAGAGTGAGTCGGTTAAGCAATCTTGGACAAGATGTCCTTTTAAATTCATGTTTCTATCAATTATTTCCTAACCCAGGACAAAATACTTAAACACTTAAAACCATTTTCCATGCAGAGTTAAATAAATCTTAACCCTTTATAACCAGTTCACATTGTCCAGTTTGTTATTGTGTTGTCAGCCATTGTCATTTTAGGGCTTTATTCACAAGCAGCGCAATGACAAATTCATGTCTGACTGCAGGGGATAGACCACTACACTGATTTGTTCCTTTGATTTTTGTTGTTTTTTTAGACTTGTTCAAGAGCTTCTGATCTTAGTAATACCGACGCTACTCTGCTTCATCCAGTGAACCATGTTTTCCAAAATGTAAAGTTCAATGACAAAATGTTCACAAAGTAGCTTCAAAATCTCAAAAATGATGTCCATATCCTCTGTTGGGTCTATTCGCACCAAAATTAAACAATAAAATCCCAGGTCAGAGTAAAGGTGTCATTCTAAGCTGCTGCTGGGAAAAAGTGCATGTTTGGTCAATGTTGAGAAAGTTCTTCAAGTGTTGGGGGAACAGTCAAAAAAAAAGAACTCACAATTAAAGAAAAATCATGTAAAGGTAACGAGCAAATCTAGGCATTCATGCTCTGACGTCAAAGGACAGACGACTGAAAGGCAGGGTCTCTTCACAAGTCCTCATTGTTGTATCTAATAACTAAGTGTCCACTTGCTGTATGGTAAAAACACCAAAGTTGACACGTTCCCGGAAGTGTTGAGCTGAAGACGGTTTCAGATTTGACTCACTTGAGCTCACCTGTTCTTTGATGCTGACACAACTCTACCGACAGGTCTGACAACTCCACAAATACACGCACAGCAGTTGGATATGATGGTGTTTAGTAAACATGCGGCTCAGCTGACTTTAATGCTGAACAGTGAGTCCCTGCATGTGTCCCCTCTCTTTGTTAGTTTATTCATTTTACGGTGAACAGTCTTAACTCAGACTTTGATGAAATTTCATGGAACACATGATAAGATATTTTACATTTTTGGGGATGATCCAGATCAGTTTAAAAAAAAAAAAAAAAATCAACAAATCCCTATGTTCAGCTCTTTAAGCTGGCTCTACAACACCTCCTGCAGGTGACTTTGTGAATTACATGATCTAGTCATAAATTCTGTTTTAAGCACACAGCAGCACAGCCACATGCTAGATTAAAAATAAAAATGAACAAGCCTTTAAACTGTAAATGATCATGGTACTATGATCAGGATTATTGATCCAGATAACTACCGAGCAAAGAGGAGGTTTGGAGCTTGGTGGAGGTTCATGCTCTCTCAGGGCTCTTATTTTCTCTCTGTTCTCTTTTACACTTTGTCAACAATGTTTGTTTTTTCAGGAAAATCTATTCGATTACGTCAAAGCAGACATGGGCAACTTGAGGAACGGGGGCCACATGTGGCCCTTGGCCTAATTTTGAGCAATCCTGAAGGTAAATGCCCACAATACAAAAAAAAAAAAAAAAAAAAAATGACAACAAAAATGCACAAAATGACTCCAAAAACCACACAAAACTACAGCAAAAATACAAAGTGACAAACAGACCAAAACTAATGCTCAAATTAGTCAATCTAAATATGGACTTGATTGTTGATGACGTTGCCCTCAGATCAGACGATCTTCTTATTGTGACGCCAACTGTGATAAAAGTTGCCCATTTCATATATGTATATGTTAGCTTGGTCAATGCACAGTAGAACAGTGTTTAACTTATTTTTTTTTTGTCCAATATACCCCTCAGTTCTTATTATGCATTGTTTATTTGTGTCGGGAGGCTCATCTGAAAACGTGCTGGTCCAGCTTTAATCAGGGATTCAAGCCTTTTTCACATCTGTTTCTGAGTGTTTTACACTTTGAACTTAACCTTTAGATGTATTTTATAGAGATGTGCCACAATTTATTATCGATGGATAAGGACAATGTCTACGTGCATGTAAAAGTGTGTCCTGTAATTTCAAAAATGTAATTCACAAATGTTTTTGTTTATTCCGAGATGTGTTCATGTACCCTTAGCGGTTTGCAACCTTTACTCTCAAAGAAGTCCTTCCGGATCCTAAAAAAATACCTAGTTCTCAATGAAGAAAATAAAAATTCTATGCAGCTAAAATGTAAAGAAGATTTTACTTTTTGTTATTGTACTTGTAGGGCTACAAAAAATAACTTGAATGCTAATTAGCAGTTAAATTAATCTGTCTCCCACACAATTAAAATCTTTATTTTCTTCCAGAATATAGTCTTTTAGTTGATTTAATTATCTTACCAGATTTAAAACTTAAGGTTAGCCACAGGTGCAGGAAAGTTGATCGTCTTAGATGTTGCAGGAGGAAGTAGGAAGGTGGAAATGCCCAATGGGATTTATTTTTAGCTTGACAAATTGTTATATCATGATTTTATTGGCTGTCTATGTCATTAATGATTAATACTCTCTGTGAGAAAATAACAATTCTTTATTTCAGTATTTTTTTTTTTTTAAATAATCAAAAATATAAGGAGCCATTTGCAAAAAAGTCAAAGAGCCACATGAAGCTGCAGACACCTGAGTACACGTACCCCTGGTTGGGAACCACTGCTGTCGACCAGTGGTTCCCAAACTTTTTGTGCCCCAGGAACACCTATTGTGCAAAATAGCCTTTCATGCGTAATCACTCATATCATGTACAATATTTGTAAATGTGCATAATTATTTACTAATGCCAAACAAAATGTGACAAAGAACTATATTACTCATGAAATATTTACTGTTTTAACAAAATATTTTTAAAAAATAAATAAAAATTAGGTATTGAGTTTGCCTTTGTATTATGAAATATGGGCATACAAAGTAGTAAATTAAAAAATAATTATTTTTGTGTAGTTTTATATTGCAATAATATATGGTTGTCACAAAATCCCATGGCACACCTGGACACCGTTTGGGAACCACTGTTGTAGACCACAGGCTGTGACTCAAAAGTCATTTGGAGCAGCGCCACAACATGACACCACTGTAACCAGTAAGTTAACCTTGATACTGTTTGATGGACTGCGTATTTTGAACCCACAACAGGAAAAAAAAAAAAAAAAAAAAAACCCAAGGTATTTTTCAGTGAATTATAGACTTTTGCAAAACACATCTGATCTGTTTCTGTGCCCTCCATACGATCTCATTCTGCCTCAGGGCTCCTCTCCCACATATGGAACAATGCATCTCATTAAAATCCACATGCATTTCATCCACCCAGCACATGCTCTGTGTCCATCTCCATCGGTTGTGGGAATCCCAGGCACTTGCTTCCCACCCACAAGCCTCTCCAGTTGCAAAGGACAGAGGACAGTGGTTTTTCCTCACGATGCCATCGCTGCAGAACAGACACACTTTTGTTTACAGGCCATTACCAGTCATCATTTTTTGTTGAACTGTGAGCAGCCTAGCAAGTCATATTTTATTCAACAGCTACGAGAGCCCATCAGATGACAGTCGTCAGGAATAATTGGATCATGAGAGCATGGTGGGCGAGCGTCACAACAAGCTGCATGCTTTTGAAAGGACGTTTGCCAATATTAACCGAACATGTCCAAAACACACATTTAACACTAAAGGAACAGATTCTGGCTGCAATCAGTCAAGAGAAATAAGTCCATGAACCTGTAGAATAGTTTCAGCATCAAAAATTACACACGCGTAGCACGGGTCGATCTTTAATATCAAACTACATCTTTCAAGGCCAACATACCTTTTAATGGCATGAAACTGGCAACAGGTGTAGAAAACAATGACTACAAAACCATAGTAGATCAAGATCAGCTTCTATTAAAAATATATATATTTGTCAAAGTCTAAGAGCTGAATAAAATAAAAACTACTTTGATTTATTTCATCTTACCCTTGGGTGATAAGATCAATAAAAAGCTGTAGTGGGAGTGCATTCATCCTGTCAAAATGCATTGGAGAAGCCTGAGGGAAGACTATGCATTAACGTATAATCCATAACAAAGACAGTGTTCAGATGTTGAATTTTGCGTAAATCTAGTTCTCAACTTCCTGTTTTTAAATTAGAAAATGTACAGCATACATATTTATTCATAAGTTGGCATTCCATTGAGAAATTGATGTGATTTTTTTTAAAGTACAGTCTTAAAATACATAAACTCTATACAATAAACTTCATTCTACACATGGGCCTTCTTCAGTGATCACTGAAGGCTTAATATATGTGTAGCCAAAAAGTGTCTATATGTTGATCAGCTTTGCTATATACTCCATAGGGTAACCGCTCTCTGTCTAAGGAAAAAATGACCATTCATCATTCAATATTGAAAGGTAGCTTTTCAGGTGCAGGGACACCTAGTGGTGAGTCATGAGGCTGCAGAAATCAACAAAGGTGAAAAGATCTGCAAATAATAACTCAAAGGCATATCTGGTTGTGATGAATTGCACTCACAGCCCTTAAGTACTTCTCGTGTCACGACATCCCTAAAGCCAGTGTTTACATTTGTTTACTCAGGGGTAAGAATAAAAGGTGGAAGCACAACATGGCAGGCTCTGTGGGTGGGAGAGAAGCTGCTCCCTGTGGGGGGCCTAAAGGGCTCAGAATAAGGCGTGGAAGCCAAACCTCCACAGTGCGCTGCTGTGTGAATGCACATAAACACACACACACACACACACTTACATTAACATGAAAATAGAAATCTAATAAAAAGTCAATAAAAGAGGGCTTTGTAACTACAAAACCTCCAATACAACAAGCAACAAGTGGAAGGTTTTCAAAACTGCTTCCCAAGGCCTTGTTCATAGTTGATGATACACTGCTTATTACAGCACAGACAAACACACACACACACACACACACAATAGTTCTTGCATGTTCGTCCGTCTGCTTCCATTCCACAGACCCTGATTCAAATGTCTGAGATCTAAACGAGAAACTCCCTCCATCGTTCTCTGAGTGTCATTTGGAGCCTGCGGTGACCTCTTCTTCTACATTCATGGGCTTTGTTGAACACATCTTGTTTTAAAATCTGATGTGTGGATGCTGAATCATCTGCAGACCTGCTGCACTTGATTGATTAGCTCCCCAAAGCGGACAAAGAGTCCCTCAACCCACACTGCATTCTGCAGACACTTCTGTACCGTTTGTCCTTTCCCCAAGTCTCCCACCTGCACACGGAGAGATGTGACCTGGAAAGCACAACCAAAAAGGAAAACCCTGTTAAACTTGTTTGGGAAGGTAAAAAAAAAAAAAAAACCAAAACACAATCTTAATAAAAAATAAAACAAAGCCTTACCTCATCCTTACACATGAGGTACATGTGATATTTGTAATGTTGCAATGAGTGATAGAGGGAGAACCACTGAGTCTTCTGCTGGTCCACCGTGTACTCCTAAGCAGAGATGGATGTCATTGAGTTAAATACTTACTACAGACCAGCAAATACAGCCTAAGAGATCAATTTATGTCTGTTTGGCTGCTCGCCTTTGGAACCAGCTCCCTGTCTTTGTACAAGAGGCTGCTACTTTCTCCACCTTTAAAAATAAACTCAAAACCTACTTATTAGCTAAAGTGTATACCATATAGCAGCAATAACCTAAAACGGACATGGTCTAGTTTGGTCACAATCACAGACCATTGCGAGAGACTGTTACAATCAAAACCTACTGATTTACTAAAGCGTACATCGTATAGTTGCGTTAATTTAAATGTGGGCAAGTGTCCCTACTGTAGTGATCGCTGAGATCACTACGTGTGCCCATTACAAGACACAATCTTGTCTGTAATGGTTGTATACTCAGAGCATGGTGGATGGCCTCTAGACGTTTAATATTAACCTAACCACTAGGAATGAGTGTATCATGTTTTTCCTGCAGTCTGTGCCTCTTTTCTGTTTCAGGTGTCTTGATGCTGGAGCTGGCAGTTCCTGATCAATGGTTCGCGTCTCAATTAGTCTGAGAAACTTGGATGGACTGATTGATGGTTCACGGCTCTAGTCTGGGACATTTGGATGGCCTATCCTTCTATCCTTCTCTGTTCACTAACCCAACCAGTGGAAGTAGATGGCTGCCACCTCTGAACATGGTTCCGCTGAATATTTCTTCCCATAAAATAGAGTTTTTTCTTCCCACTGTCGCTAAATGCTTGTTCATGTGGATCTTGTTGGGTTCTTTCTTTCTTACTATGGACTTCATATTTTGTTAAGCACTGAGATGACTTTGTTGTAATTTGTGCTATATAAATAAAGTTATTATTTTATTTTGTTATTTTACCAAAAGCTGTCTGTTCTAAGGGTTAATTTGTGGAAGACTGTTGATAAAGAAATAAAAATGAGTGACACTATTTAATTTTAAAAAGAAAATGTCACAATATATTTTAGATAGTTCTGTGACGCAGTATAAATATGTTTGTGTTCTTTTGTTATTTTTTTGCGTTATTTGAAAAAAGCAACTGAAATGTACTTGAGTGCTTGCATTTCTTGTGTATTATTGAAAAAAGTCACTTGAATGTTATGATTTATGTTGGGCATATAAGCATTTTTGCTTCTGCCTGTTTTACTTTTAATATATATATATATATTTTTAAATTGTGATTCGTGTTTGAATATTTTTTGCTAGACTGAAACAAACAAACTGAAATAAAAAAAATACCAATGATGAATCTGGGTTCAATGGTGCTCTCTGCTGGTGCTAATGAGTGACTACAGTTATGCTACCTGAGGCACTTTGTTGAGCGTCTTGTAGGGCTTCATGGTCTTCTTGTTGTAAGCTTTCCCGCTTAGCCGAATCTTAGAAGCTGGAGTTTCTCCATCTTTTTTGGGTTCAGTAACCACTGCCATCTCTGGGAAGCTGTCGAGGGCTGACTGGAGACACAAGCAGGCCTTTGGATCACACTGTGCCTCCACAATGGTGTTGTTGTTTAACATAAATACACTTTGATCACGAATGGTGACCATGTTAAAGCTTATGTTTAGGTACTCAGAGATACGGTGTAAAATGTAGGGCAGCTAACTTTGTAACAACTTTTGTGAGGCTTTCGAAAACCATCACACTGCGCTCGACTCACCTTCAGCACCGTTCCTATGTGCAGTTTGTGTAGCAAACGTTTCCTGTTGTCACTTATCAGCTCCTCCATTTTTCTCACATTTGGTAGCAGCAACTCATCTGAGACAGACATACAATGTGGTTGAAATCAACTGCATTTAGATGGTTTGTAAGAACAGGTGTCAAAATGTGGTCCTAGAGAGCATTTGTACTGCATGTTTAATGGTTGCCCTGTTTCTAAATTACTTAATCACTTAATCCGGTGCAAATGAGAAAAAAAAGGCATTGTGCGATTCACAGAGCAGACCCTTGCCACCCTTGTATGAAAATATATGCTTCAGAGCAAATTGAAGCTCATCTACAAACACCAGCACTATTTTGCCACTTGCAGTTAGAGTAGAGCAGTTACTGCCGGTGAGACCCATGTATTGAATCCGCGCAATTTCACCTTCTCTCTCTCGGGCCGCGTTTACACAATGTTTTCAATTGAAAACGCAAAGGTTTTGTTGCGTTTTGGATGTCAGCTTACCAAAAAACTGAACTTTTTAAAGACGGTCTCCAGAGTGGAAGTTTTTGAAAACGTTTCCCTCTCTGTCTCCGTGTAAACAAGGAACCGACACTTTCTGTGTCACAGGCATGCGCACTGCAACTGCAGTGCTTTAGGGAGGAACACTGTACGTGTGCTTCACTCTTTGGAATTTAACTGATCTTCTCCACCAAAGTGTTGATTTAGTTCACCATCACTTGGATCAGCGGAGACGTCACACGTCAATCACAGTGTTGCACTCCTTAGAGCTGATGGACTCAGCTCGGACGCTGCGTGATGAATGAGCAGTCAGGTGATGTGTTTGGATTAGTGCAGAAAGACACATAAATGGATGCTGAGGTGAATGAATGACTGTCCTCTGGTACATAGTCAAAAATCCATAAACAACTTGTTCTTGACTCATTGTGTAGAGCTGTGTGCTGTCGCATTATGTAGAGAGTTACAGCAGTGATATCACATGACGCTACGTAGAGCTGGGTATTATGGCCAGTTTCCTGAATTGATTTGATTCCAATTAATCAGGTTTTGAATCGATTAATCACGATTCGATTTTGATTCCGTATTGATTGATTTTTCAAATTTTACTTAGGTATTAATGAGATTGTTCCAAACTTCAGGGGCAGCTTCGCCAGCAGAGCTTCCTCTGAATCCGCCATGTTTGCAGTGAATACACTTTTGCATTAGTAGTAGTGCAATAGTCGTTGCTAATGCCAACCTATCGTGAAAGACTACTGGGGCTAGATTAAAAAAATAAATAATTGATTCCAGGATCGATTTTGTAAAATTTCAATGAAATCAATTCAAGATAGATTAAATCGATTTAATTCTACCGCTAGGTAGTGTGTAGCATCACATGAAGCTGCTCGTCATGTTTATAGTTGTATACAGAACTAGTGGCGAGTAAATAAAGCTGAATTATTAAAGAAACGCAGCCTCAAAAGCAAAGTTAGATGGATTTCTGAGTGCTTTCTAGACCTAAACAAGCTACACTACAGAACTCACCCACATGCTGTCTCTTATAGGGGAAAAAGCCCAAAGTGTCACATATTGTGCTGTCGTTTGTTATTAAATGTGCCTGTGTGGCATTTTGCATCAACAAATTTAACCCAGAATCGTTTTACTGGTCAGACTTTATTGAATTAAAATAATCAAGATTATACAGTATATCGCCAATTTGACAAAAAAATATAGATATGAGGTTTGGTCTATATCGCCCAGAGAGTAGTTCAACTAGGGAATAGAGAAAAGTTACAAACATGGAGACAAGGGCTTTCAAAATATAAAGCAGCCAGGAAACAGGCAAAAATGAATAGTTTTCTCTCAGGAAACATTGTTTGAATTAAGTTTACAAATGCAAAAATCGGCCTTCAGCACCAGAGTTCCACCTTCCTGCTTTGTGTAAAAAAAAAAAAAAAAAAACATTCACTGACCCTTCGTCTTTTCTAGTGCCGTCGTTCCAACTTCATCCAAAGAGATGGTGATGAGCAGCTCTACAAAGCTCCTGAACGTCTCCTTCATAGTTCGAGTGTTAAGGAATCGAGAAGCAGACGCCAGTGTTGGGTTTAGTTCTGGATAAAGAGAGACATGGATAGAATATGAAGAGGAAACTGTCCTGCTGACCCGTTTCCAAAAGAGAAAAGCTCCTCTCACCATGATCTTCTCCACATTCTTCTGCAGATGAAGCTGACACAGCAGGTGACAGAGCCTCCTTCCATTTTTTCCTCTTTTTGGGTGGAGGCTCTGCTCTCAGCTTGACTGGTTTGGGGCGGGGCTTTGGGCTCTGAGCCATTGATGGAGGGTTGGATGTCAAACCCAGTAAAGTTTTCACCTGAGCACTGCTGTTGGGCACAACAACTGTTGCATCACTGACGCTGCTTTTACGTCGGAATAGTCTCAAAATAACAGGCAGAACCTCATCAGTTACAGAGCAGCTCATTAGTCAAACACTAGAACTCAGATCATACAGTGTGAACGCTATTTCAGGGTTGGGGTCAATCACATTTTACTAGCCATGTTCAATTACAATTCAATTACGATTACAATAATTACGGCATTTTTTTCAATTTCAAATACATTATAATTATCATTTTCCCCCTGAAATTAAATTACAATTATGTTCTCAATTACAATTTTACAAACTTTTATTCATACAGCGTTGTGATGATTGTTTTATTATGTGTGTACGATGTCGTTTTAGCATCTTTACATTTCTATTTTAGTACATTTATTATAATCTTTTATAAAAGCCCAACTAGGGGCAAGAGTTGGAATAAAGCGATAGAAAGATACAAATGCTTTGTACAACACATCAGTTACATTAATACTAATATTGTTACTCTTTAAAATTGTATCATCCTATTAAAAAATAATAACATTATATCCCAACTCTAACCCCTAACCCTTAGAACCTTAATGAGTGTAAAAATTCACTGACAGGTAGTAGGAAAACTTAATATGAAATATATTTTAATAATTCTTAACTACATAGACCTGTGTTGCATTTAATCCAATTGTAATTGACAGTTTTTGGTCAATGGCAATTACAATGTCAATTGTCTTGACTCAATCACAATTAAATTAGGATTACAACGGCAACATAATTTTAAAATTATGATTATAATTACACCATAATTTAAATGAATGATTAATTACAATTATAACTGATCCCAACCCTGGCCATTATTGTCCCTACAGGCAGTACACAGGGAAAACTAAGCTGTCTGTCCTAAACATGGCAAAACCTGCTTAAACCAACGACTTTCCTCAAACAGCTTTTCTTCTGTAAATGAGCCATTGTTTTGATCTTTTATTGTTCTTGTTTTGTTTGTTTTTTTACTTTAATTGCACTGCAGCTGTCCGTCAGCTCTGTGTAAGAGGTGTAAAATTGATTGAATTCGCTTTCTGGATCCGGTCCAGACTTTGTCTGCTCACACCAGCCCAAATGCAGCAAACATTAAGGACAAACCAATCCTAGAGCGGTTAAAGTGTGTCTGGATTTCTCGGTGTGATCGCATCTCTTAGGATCAGTTTGAAACACAAAGTTGAATGAGGTCATTTCCTGCTTACCTCAGTGAGTTTATAGGTTTGCAGCGTGGCTTCCGACTGCACACGCGCACGTACTCCTTTTTGTTAACCGTGTCCAGAAACTTCACATACACTCTGTGGTACATGGTCTTTGCGTCTCCAAAGTATCCGAGATACTGTAGTTGCAAAGAAAAGTGTTGCTTCAAACAGGAATAAAAGTGTTGCAAATATTTTTATGATGAAATATGAAAGTGTGTTGAGCAGTATCTGCTTTAACGTACGCTGTTTGTAGCCGAGAACACCCTCTTCCCTTCTCTCAGCTCAGGCACAAACTTCTGCAGCAGAGCTTTCTGGACTTTCCAGATGGCTGGAGGTTCGCAGCCTTCTACCATCGTTACCTGAGCAGGAACATGACAGATTTAATCACATGGAGATGTTAACAAGGTTTGTGATGTGGAGGAAATAACATTAGTACTTTTGGTTCATTCAAGTCACAGCACTTTAAATTTGTTCATTTATAATGGCTACATAATAAAATAAAATACTAAAAAAACAGTGTTTGTGTAGTCATCGGCTCAGACCGGAGAGAGAACATGCACCTGCTGCTTCATTGCACAGTCACTGCCAATACAAAAGCCTAAAATGTATTTGTGCGTGTTCTCCCATTTGGCTTTGCTCATAAATGCTTATTTAAATAGAGCTGATCTCGAAAAATTAGCCCCAGGTTAGGAAATAGCGCCACCAAAAGATTTTAGTACGTAAGATTTTGTGCCCTTTTATCTTGATAAATCTGCCCTCAAGAGAGTTATCGCACTGCGCACAACTTCTTTCAAGGGTTACTTACTATTTTTAACTAATTAAAAATCCTAATGGGGGCCTTTATTTTGACAAGTCGGGTATAAAAGATTGAAGTGCATTTGAACAACTTGAATTATTTATTTTATTATTTCAATGATATATATACATATACTTTTGCACCTAAATATAAATTTGACATTGAATTACTTGGTTTCATCTTGAGTTTAAAGAGAAAATCAAAAAATGTTACTTTCAATATTTGCGCAACTCTTTTATTTTTATGATAAAAAAATAAATGTCGAACAAGTCATAAACATGAACTTTTTTACCTTTTTATTGCCTTGTTCCTGACAATCTCTTATTATACAGAAAAACAAATTGAGAAACTTATTGAGTTACAGTGAAAATAATTAGGCAGGGTTAATATTTACTCCATCTTCTTTGATCCGACTCTTCAGAAAAAACTAGATTACAAAATTCTGAGCAAGGCTTTATAGTTAGGTCTTTAACACAGGTATTTGTTTTAGTGCGAGGTTTTCAATGTGAAAGAAACAAAAGAAAAACCATAATTGTAACTGTAATTGTTTATTTTCTAGCTTTTACCTTCAAGTTCTCAATATCCTCATTCCTAACGACAAACTCGTCTCTCTCGCGGTACATCCCCTCTCCTCCGCTGTCTGAGAGCTCCTCATCAGTTAAGCCCTCAACGGCCACGGTTCTTAGCTTTGCAGCAAGCTGGTCTGGTGGAGTTTCTTTGTATTCCTCTTTGGCTGTCACTGCTGCCCCTGTTGGGATTGGGACCGGGACTGGGCCTGGTGTCTGCGTAGGAGCTGGTGCTTGTGGCAAACAGGTCTCAGTAACAGTGAAGGACAACATGGGAATTTTGGCTTCTGGCTTCATCATCGATTCCTGGATTTGGTTATCTAAGGGCAGGCAGCAAAATCAATTGAATGGGTTGAGAAAAATGCCCAAAAGGTAACAAATAAAACAATCGACTGCATCTACAGAGGATCATGGCAGGTTTACTTTTCACAAGAAAAAGTTGACAAAATAATCCTGGCTTTGAATCTACAGATTGTAGCTGTGAGTTCAGTCTTTTCACAAATTAACTATACAGTAGGTCCTTTATAAAGGTATTTATGGGTTTGGTTATACATTATTTAAATACATATAAACAGAATGTGCTCTTTAGTGCCCAGAATCCAGGATTAATACTTTTGCGATGCATTTTGTTTAAAAGGTCCTTAAGAACTGCAGTTTTATTAATAATACAACAGGTTTTGTCTTCTAAGGTTTGACAACTGCACAAAAGTTTTTTTCTAATTCTATCAGCTTTCAATGGATGATGTTACCTGTCTTTGTTCTTCGATCTGTAGGTTCATCCAAAGACGAGAGTACTGAGCTGATGCTGTTCCTCAAAGCCTGGTTTTTCCCAGTGTTCTCCTCTTCATCTGAGCTGAACGATGGCAGCGTCTCTAGGTTCTTTCGAAGCTCTTCATCAAGACGTCTCTGGTGAGAGTTGGCTGCTAGGCTCGGCATGGGAATCAATGGTGGCATCGGATTTTTAGAATGCAGTGCCGTTAATCCTGGTAAAGTGGGCAAAGCGTTCTGTTTGGATGAGCTGCTAGGCTTTCGCGTGCGATTCGCAGGCCGTGCCGAATTTTGAGAATGATGCTGTTTGGGGCCAGATTTGATGAAGTCCAGAAAGGAGCCAATGAAGCCAGTTCTAACTTCTGGCTGTTTTTCCTCCACCTCACGAATCTTTCGAATGATTCTCTCTTGCTGTGGACAACCTTCCACGTCGCTAGCGTCACTGCCTCTGGAGTTCTGCCTTTTTGCCTGTCCACCACGCTTAGCTGATCTGGCTAGTCCATCATCGTCCTCAGGACCAGATGGTTTGGTGGCAGAGCGAACATTCTTTTTAGGAAAGTCATCCCCACTTGAAACTTTTGTGAGACTATCCTCCACTTTAATACACTTTGCATTTCCTTTTGCACTATTTTGGGAGCCTGGAGGATTGTACACATGCCCTGTTACATGATAGTCACTCTCTGAGTTTGGTCCATTTTCATTTGTATTAAGTGCAGTTCTGTTGCTATGATGAACAGTCTGCACTCTACAGTCTGAAGCCATCTGATGTCCATTTGGTGTGATGGCAATAGTGTGCGATAAAGAGTTTGTAATGTTTGGCTGCTGTGCTGAGGAGAAACTTGGTGACATGTGTCTGATATCTACAGCCTGAAAATGACCTTTAGAGTCAACAGGGTTCATCATCGCTGCCATTTCACCCTCAGAGGATTGAGCTTTGACAAAGTCCTGCGGTGCTACACCACAGGCAGCGACCGTGGCAGCCAGAATGTCATCAACGTTTGACAGAATGCTTCGGTCGTCTCCAAGCAGCATTGAGTCCGGGAAGCAAATAGTGTTGAGAGCGAAGTGGTTCTTGGCATCATTTGGAGGCTGATTCCCCGACTGACTGTAGTGGTGCTTGCGGGAAGGAGCACATTCTAAATTTGGCTCAGACACCACAGTATCTTGCCGACTCTGGGTTTCAGAGATTCCATTACCCAGCAATTCTCGATCCATCTGAAGATACTGGATATGAATGGGCCCTATACCTTGGGTTGCTTGGATACTTTGCAACGATAACACTTTGGAGTTGTTTTGGCTTTGCTGGTCTGGAGGCTGTTGAAGTAGAACCATTTGGTTGGGTTCAAAGAGTACCTGAGTGCTGGGGATGGTGGTGAACTGAGTTGGTGCCTCGCTGGGGTTCTGTTGGTTTTGTTGCTCTTGCTCAGAGGATTCATGTTGGACAGAATGTTGTGTGACATGTGTAGACACAATTGTGGAGTTTAATGTTTTTGTGTTGGCAGCTTCAGGACCATTGGAGGCACTTGGATGAATGCGTTGTTGCTTCAGAGGGTCAATCCCTTCATCTTTTACGTGTGCTGTCTGACCGTGCCCCAAGAGCTGATCATCACGAGGATTGCTTCTGATAACACTTTGACTTTTGGGGTGATCATCTGTTTTTGAAACGACATATACGACATGGTTGTGACAAGCCATAACGTTATCCACTCCGGACATTTCTATGGCTCCCTGCTGAAGACCCACAAGGTCCTGGAGCTGAAGGTCTTCCAATTTGTGTTTGTCATATGTTTGTTTTATGTCTTGTTCTGGGGATCTTATGTTATTTTCCAGGGTTTGACAATTTGATGAATAGGATGGCACGTACAAAACATATTTATGGGACTGCATGTGCTCCCGGGACACAGATCCATGTGCTGCCTCTCCAACTGCATCAACTGCCTGTATCAGATGAGTATTACCCACTTTTGAGTTTGATGTGGCAAGACCCCGGATGCAGTCCTGGGAGTACGAGGAGTTTACTTGTTGTCGAGTATGATAGCTTTGAGTATGGCCTACAGAAACCACTCCCTGTGACTGAGATTTAAAGCTTACATCTGGGGCACCTTGAGTGTGGACTGTGGAGTAGCCTTCAGATACATTTCCCCGACACAAGTTCTGGACCTGTGCCTCATATTGGGCCTCCTGCTGTTGGTGCAGCAGCGGAGTGGATGCATAAACTAGAGTCTGACTAACAGAAGGCATATTGTCCGATTGGCTGGAGAGCGATGGCAATGTCTTGTAAAGGGAGGAGAATTTGTCTGAGATGGAAGATGTCTGTGACTGGGAGTGGTTTGTGATATAAGACTGAGATAAACTGGTGTCCAACAAACTAGACAGCTGGTCTTCTTGTTGTTTAGCAATCACTGAGTTCTGTTTCTGTTCAGGGGACGAGTAGTGTTCAGGGGACTCTGCTGCCAGGGTCTGAGAGTGACCGTCTTCATCCTCAGCAGGAGGTGCAACAAGTTTGGAGGAGCAGTCTTTAGCTTCCGGTAAAGCAGTGGAAGAATAGGCTCTAGACACACAAGCTGTTTCGTGTTGTGGGGAACTGTTAACTCCAAGGGTGGAATCTGGTCCTGTGGAGGAACTGTAGGACACTGGGGTAAGACGGGAATGGTCTTGCTGGAAGGACACATCTGCTTGGCTGTTGGAACCAAAGTAACCCTGTAGGGAGTGCTCTGAATCTGACAACTGCTCTGAGACTGGGTGGCTACTGGAAGGCCTCTGATGGTGTTTGATCACACTACATTCACGCTGAAGAGCTCTTTCAACAGAGCCTGAGAAAATTGTTGACCCATAGGGCTGATTGGCAAAAGTAGAAGGTAGAAGGCTGTACTGGGGCTGCAAGAGGTGTGGGGCGGATTCCTGGGCGGAGCGGTAAGTGGAGGACTGCACTGGCAGCGCTGAGCTCAGAGCAGTGGTGGAGAGATGACTGAAGGCCAAAGCAGTGGGAAGCACAGATTGGCTCGGTCGGACACTTAGCAGTGTGTTGTGGTCAGAAAAGGGGCTATTGGTGGACGTGCTGAAGGCAGGATCCTGGAGAGCCAGGGAGGGGTTGGGACTGTAAGTTCTTGATGAATAGGTGCCTGTGTGCTGATAGGATGATAGTGGAGCAGGGGAGGGGTAAGTGGAAGAAGAAGCCAGGGCACCAGTTAAATACAGCTCTGTGGTAGAGGAGTTGCTACCTGAATGGGCAAAATGGATAATATAAGAAATTACAATATGTGGTTATATATCAAGCTAATATGCGCAGTTTGGTACTCACTACCAATAAAACCAAACTAATATGCGAGATATATTTAAAATTATAAGTCTAAAGTTGAAAACAATGGATGTGTTCTTACCAGCTGGCCACGATGGAGGTCTAAAAGGAGGAAGCACAGAGGAACCAACAGGACCTGTCTGAAGGCCTCTAGACTCCATGGCTGATAAAAAGCTCATTATTGAGGTCTCGGGTGTTCCACTGCTCGACTCCAGAGTTCCTGACAGTCAAAGCAAAAATAAATTGAAGGGTTAAAACAAAATATATTTGTTCAAAACATATATGGCAAGGACTATAAGCCATAAAAAGGCAAAAATGTCTCTTGAAAACATACTTGACATATCCACCACTCACCTGTTGCAACAGGAATGTTAGATGTAGTGTAGGTGGGCAGCTGGTGCGTTGATGCGTAACTTTGCCGTGGCAGAAGCTCTGCATCAATGAGTGCAGAGTCATAACCGGGACTGTATGCAAAAAAAAAAAAAATAAGTAAAAGCTGTGAGGCAGTTGTAATACATCTAAAATTTGACAATGGCCCTATATATACAGTGGTGTGAAAAAGTGTTTGCCCCCTTCCTGATCTCTTACTTTTTTGCATGTTTTCCACACTTAAATGTTGCAGATCAAACAAATTTAAACATTAGTCAAAGATAACACAAGTAAATTAATAGTGCAGTTTTTAAATGAACAGTTTTATTAATGAGGAAGAAAGAAATCCAAAGCTACATGGCCCTGTGTGAAAAGGTGTTTTCCCCTCAGCTCCTGTTAAAACATAACTGTGGTTGATCACACCTGAGTTCAATTTCTGTAGCCACACCCAGGCCTGATTACTGCACACCTGTTCTAAATCTAGAAATGACTTAAATAGGACCTATCTGACAAAGTGAAGTAGACGAAAAGATCCTGAAAAGCTATAGACATCATGCCAAGATCCAAAGACATTCAGGAAGAAATGAGAAAAAAGTAATTGAAATCTGTCTGGAAAAGGTTATAAAGCCATTTATAAAGCTTTGGCACTCCAGCAAACCACAGTGAGAGCCATTATCCACAAATGGCGAAAACACGAAACAGTGAACTTTCCCAGGAGTGGCCGGCCGACCAAAATTACCGCAAGAGTGCAGCGACGACTCATCCATGAGGTGACAAAAGACCCCACAACAACATCTAAAGAACTGCAGGCATTACTTTCCTCAGTTAAGGTCAGTGTTCATGACTCCACCATAAGAAAGAGACTGGGCAAAAATTGCTTGCATGGCAGAGTTCCAAGACGAAAACCACTGCTAAGCAAAAAGAACATCAAGGCTCGTCTCATTTTTGCCAGAAAACATCTTGATGATCCCCATGACTTTTGAGAAAATATTCTGTCGAGACAAAAGTTGAACTTTTTGGAAGGTCTGTGTCCCATTACATCTGGCGTAACAGTAAGACTGCATTTCAGAAAAATAACATCATACCAACAGTAAAATATGGTGGTGGCAGTGTGATGGTCTGGGGCTGCTTTGCTGCTTCAGGACCTGGAAGACTTACTGTGATAAATGGAAGCATGAATTCTGCTGTCTACCAAAAAATCCTGAAGGAGAATGTCCGGCCATCTTTTCGTGACCTCAAGCTGAAGCCAACTTGGGATCTACAGCTGGACAATGATCCAAAACACACCAGCAAGTCCACCTCTAAATGGCTGAATAAAAACAAAATTAAGGCTGAACGCTTAATCGCATTTGTGATATTCTCGCGATATCATAAAACGCGATTTTCTAATCGCAAAGGCTGCGATTTCTTTACAAACTACATCCTTATTGGTTACTGGTATTTTTAGGTGACGTTAATCCTCAAGCCTCAGTCAAGCATTAATACTACCGTGCTGCCTGTCAGTCCACTTTAAGAACCCACATGCGGAGCTGACTGATGGGAGGGGCTACTGTAGACAGTGCTCGCCTGTTCGCCTTGTTTCATGAGTGGGCGTGTCTGTAGACACTATCTACACATTTTGTTATTGTTTTCAGCTAAAAAACTGCACACTACAGTAAAACATGTCTATTTAAATGGCTATTGTGACTATGAGTCAGAAAAGTGTGTGCCGCTGCAGAATAAGATGAGCCGCGCCGCCTTCATCTGCTCCAGTGGCAGCGAGTGCTGGCAGGAAAATCCTCTGCTTTGTGGGCTCACAGGTTGTTTTGGCGGTAAGTTTCCCTGCACGCTGGCCGCTACTGTGCCTCGGCTGCCGGCAACGTTTAGTTGGAGTAGTGACTTGCGATCATATATTATCTTAGAGCTAAAACGTTGAGTTAATATGGCAAAACGGATAAATCAACATAGCCTTGTTGTCACGAGCCAGTGCAGCAGCAGCCATCAGAGGCACAGCTCACTAATTCTCCTTTTGCACAATTTTTCAGTTAAGTTATGTTTGATATGCTTGATTTGAATATATGTATTGTTTGGATACAATAAGTTATTTATACATATTTTTTACTGTTTTATTTATACATTTACAGTGTTTTATTTAGAACTATCTTGTATTTTTCATTTATTTTGTGTGCCATATTGTTCAAAAATAAACAGATTGATGATCATTATTATTATGTTATTTTTCTTTATTTTGTGTTTTTCCATTGATTTAAAAAAGTAAGGTATCGCCAAAATACTGGATCGAAAAGAGTAGTAGTACAGTAGTATACCAATCCATTAGGTTGAAGAGGTTAAGACAAATTTGTTTGCTTTATTGTTGTAATCTGTGCTTTAAAATTTACATTTCATATTTAAAGTTTAAATAAATCTGAAATTGTTTATTATGAAACAGATTGATTTATTGCTTGTGTTCATTGAAAAATACATGACAAGAGACCCTTGAAAAAAATAAAATTTGTGTGAATGATAATAGTACCATGATCAGGATTACTGATCCATGTGACAACTGATCTGGCAACAAGGAGCTTGAATGTTAGCACTCTTGAGTGTTTTTGTTTACATCTGTTATGATTTTACATATACTGTAGGTTGACTGTATCAAACGCTTTGCAAGTAGTATAAATACATGTGACAACCTATCAAACCAGTTTTGGACAACGCAAGGGAAACTAGGGTATATTAGACATTTCAACCTGTATTAGTAAGAAAAATTTACGAAGGAAAAAAAATTCTGATTGTTCTAAAAAAAAAAAAAAAAAAAGATGCCAGTAAGTACCAAATCTGAGTTCCTTCTCATCAGCAAATTTAATGAAGAAAAAAAAATTACCAGTGTGGATTATTAAGTTTTGACAACACCTGAGAGTAAGTGGCAGAACAACTGAAATCATTTGATCTAACAACACCAACCAACACTAGCAGACCAGCAGATTGTTGCAGTTTCACATATTTTCATGTGGAGCTCCAATCACTGCTTGAAGTGTCAAAGGTGGAGCTGATAACCAAGCACTTCCACTAGCACCAGCCATGGCTTAGCACCTGGTGAGTTCTGCTAAAAAATAAAATAACAAAAAATACAAGCCTGATGAAACTCAACTTTTGCGCACATTAAAAAAAAATCTGTAGGTTTGCAAAAAAAAACAACAAAAACAAAACCACCTCAAATCTCCCCCTGTTTAGAGACAACAGTTTGCAATGCAATGACTAGCACTGACTGTTTGTATTGGTGCTGATAGAAACGTGTGGATAAAGAAATTATATCTATTTTAGCATGCAGGGCACGTCCGCTCATCATAGTTTGCACTGCGTAGACCAGTCCACTGCTACAGTACGAGGACGGTGAGATAACACCAACTATGGAGGGAGTTGATAGAATAAAATACCGAAGCGGAAGTCTTGAAACTCCCTGTGAAATCTATCCACCTCTATCTCCAGGTTCCTCCACCCCTGCATGGACCTGAGCACTTTCCTGCCTGGTTAGCTAGGCCTTTATCACCGACATTTCCTTCAGACGGTGACCCGCCCTCTCCTTCATCCCTTACCTTGATTTGATATTAGCTGAACCGCGGTCAAAGGCCCACGAAGCTGCGGTCTGCGCTGCTGGAGCCAGCCCGTCCGCAAAGCTGGAGCTCGGGTAGTTCCTGTCCATCATCCGGAGAAGGATCCACTTCCCCGACCGAGTTTCGTAGTGCGGTGAGTGCACATTATAGCAACCCGGCTCCCGGCGACCAATGCGGATACAAGCAGAGAGTAGTCCTGGAGAAAGTGTCTCCTTCTTATTTCAGCCCTACGTCATGTAAAGTTTAGTTTTAGTGTCGGGACGCGGCTACGGCTCTGGCTCGTGGAGGTTAGAGGCTGCTAGCTGCTAACTCTAACTTCTCCTCGAGCCTGAGTGTGCGCTGGTGTTGCGTTTGAGGCACTCGGGTTTACACAGTATCGGCACTTTTAGCACAAGTGTGGAAGTAGAGTAACACAACGACACTTAGTTCAACACACACACAATCATTTGGCAGGCTTAAAGGTACCCCCGTAGGGTCAGACTGCTACCACAGAGTCATGGTGGAGTCCTGGACTGAGGACCGCCGTGGTTCACCTGAATCCAGCACAGGCTGTGTAAATCACACTGCTGTAGAGTCAAAACTCACTCAGCTATAATAATAGACCACAAGCGGCCTTCCAAAGAAACATTACCCTTTTGTAATGTCATTTATTTTTCAATTAAGTTATTTCTTTGTGTTGTTATTTATCATTGCCAACACAACCTGAGTTGTACATTATTTATTTATTTTACATGTGCAGTGTACATAGTTATCAACAGGTGGCTCGCGGGCAACATTCGGCCCGCCAGAACCTCCCATCGTTGCCCCATGTATTCTCGTTTGTGTGAATAAGACGCAGAATTAATTTACCAGATGAAAATATTACTTGTTTTAATTAACAGTACATTTACAATTAAAATAATTTCCATTAGCTGTAATGGGAAGCGAACGAACATATCTATACTGTGTCGCTTAGCAGTTTCTCATGGTAGGAAATAATGTGGGACAGCAAAACAATAACAAAAGCTGCATTCATTTTGAAGGAAATTCAATGTATCAAATAATTACATACAGTTGTCATCAATATTCGATTCAACTTTATTTAAATAAGCATCAGCAACAATAAAGAGAAACTTATTGACAGGAAGAAACCTCCAGCAGGACCAGACTAAGAGGTGGTAGTGAGATGGGAAGAGTATAAATATTAAGGCACTCATTACAGTATTAATGAGA
This sequence comes from Gouania willdenowi, assembly GCF_900634775.1. NCBI lineage: Eukaryota > Metazoa > Chordata > Actinopteri > Blenniiformes > Gobiesocidae > Gouania > Gouania willdenowi. Next base: position 24,099,905 of record NC_041046.1, on the reverse strand, counting down.
AGTAAGTGTAAGTCTTTGAACTCCTTTATAGAGGTTTTAACATATAGTATGACTGGTGTCCCGCTGTGTTCTCTTTCTTTGTTGTAAATAAAATCTCTCAGTAAACACACGTAACGTTCCACAACTGAGGAGCCTGATAGCTGAACGATTTGCTTCCTGTTCTACTTTAATTCAAGGCAAATGTGTTTGAAGATCATATTTCATACACAAGGCAATTCAATGTGCTTTACAAGATTAAAAATGCAACAGAATACATTAATTTTTTATTTGTTAATTATATACACTGAGAACCAGCAATGTACAATAGGGCACTGTAGGATATACAGCGACTTGATCAGGAACAGTTAACTCTCTCCTGCTTGAGCGCGCGCGCGCACACACACACACACAAACTCAGTAGAAATACTTAAAATAAATCATTTTATTTTCATTTTTCACGTAATCCTTAATAGTCTCTAAAACAAAACCCTGAAACATTCAGACATGATACAATGCTGTGCATCAAAGAGATGAAACATAGAAAACATGATGGTATTTCTTCGGTAAACTTTTTAAGCAGAACAAAACAGTGATTGTGTGTTTTAGACGTGTCTATATAAATACAAATGATTTCATGATTTATTGCCGTGTAGGTTGTAAAATAACTGCTACTGCGCTTGATAAGTGAAGTAAACTAATTTATTAGGACATAGGGCAGCGTTATCATCAAGGCGACACGTTGGCATCTTAAAAAAAACACTGAATCCCAGACAGAGTTGAAGCTTTAAAAACAAATCTATAAAAAAAAGAGAAAAAAGTCAAACGTTAATTACTGGTAAGTGAAAATATTTTTCCTTCACAGTGATTATTTCTATTTGGATGTTTCCATTAATACTTGCTATGCTGATGTTATCCTCAGTGTAATTACACTGAAAATCTACTCAACTGTTATTCAGGCTCAGGTGTTTAATACAGCAGTTCCTTCAAAAAAAAAAAAAGCAGAAATGCAAAGTTTTATCAACACAGGTAGGAATGTTGTATTATCCTCTCTACTCTTTCTGTGCTAAAAACCTATAAAATAAATGTCAATACTGTCTGCACTGGAAAAAACTGATCATTAAGTCAAATGCGTTGTCGTACACTATAAATGATGACTGTGTACACATTTCTAAACTGGGTTTTAATTTAAAACTTTCTAAAGCTAAAAAATGTAGTTGCTTGGTTACCTATTATGTTGATACTGTATTTCAGGCTATTTTCCTTAGGTTTTGTACCTCACCTCCTCAAAAGTTAGTTCATTTCTCCCCAAACAATTCACAGAAACAATAATAACGATAGTGTGGAGAAAACAAAAAAAAAAAAAAAAAAAAATGTAATAGTAACTACATAGTCGTTATCTTAGCAAAAAAATGTTTTACAATTGTCTCATTTCATTACTCAAAAATAAGACTGGACAAGAATATTAAAACGTGCAAAAATACATCTAAAGATATTATACATTCATTATTCCAGTTGTTTTGACTAGTTCTTTGTACACTTGTGCCTGAAGCTGGGTTAGCTCATAAAGGATAGAAGAAATTAAAAAAAGGCAGAACATATAAACATAAAATTAATTGCCATTTGCATTAAAAAAAATGTTTTTTGGTCTTTTCAATTTATGATTTTGACATAGTTTGCATGAAAACGAAGGAGCGATGCAGTGTTTTCCATGTTTATCTTCTGTTTTTGTTTTTTTGTTTTTTTTAAACAGACGTATCCACCAGGACACTACCGGCATATAGTTCCGGTTCGTGATCTGAAATCAGAAAAACCCACAGAGATCATGTCAGAAAGTCATCTGTGACATGTGACGTGGTCATCACACCGGTGCATTCACTTACCCGGGATAGGGAGGAGGCGGGGCATCGTGTGGTCCGTTTCTGGCTATAGCCTGTTCATATGAAGGCAGACCAGGAAGATCTAGATCTTCTCCGTAGGGAGGGAGTGTGGGAGGAAGCACAGGCTGCAGGGAGACCTCTTCTAACCGTCGGATTATTATGGAAGCGTTACTCCTCCTCCGCCGAACTCTGATGGTACTGTGGGACCAGTGTAGGATGAGATATTATATTTGCATTCACAATAAATAATTAACACTAGGTATTAAAAAAGAGGCCATCAGAGTTGGCAAGTAGAAAAAAACATTTTTAAATAATTCACTATTTCCTGCTTTTCTTTCTCATGTGAGTTGGTAACTTGAGTATATTATTGTTATGAAGGCCACAATAATCAGTTTAAATACTCAAGTCATCTTAGATTTTATTATAATATTTCATATGATTAAGTAACACTTGGTACACATGTAGTAGGTCAAAAAATACCCAGTAACACTTTACTGGTCTTAATAATAATATTAACTGGTGTTACAGTATATATATTTCTAACGTAAGTTGTTCTGCTTTTAATGAGTGCCAGTGTTTACAATTTAAGGTGGTGGCTGGAGTTGGACTTATTGCAGTTGACGTTTTGGCTCCAACAACATAATCTTTTAATCACATTAATAACTCTCCAAATGAATCCTCAAAGACAATTTTTAAAGTGTTATTCTTAAATGGCCATCTCTTATGCCCGTCTATTGACGCTGCATCATTTTAAACACAAAATATCTTATTTTCACATATTTCATGGTTATATTTCAGACAGAATGAAAGACATGTTGAATAAGAAAAAAGTAACCGCAATGATACAGAACAAAATGAAAGAATTTGGGGACCTGTGGATACCCTCAACGCAAGAAACAATGGAAATCTAACCACCCTACACATTTTGTGCATTTTTGTTCTAATTCTGTGTGCGTTTTGAGAATTTTTATTGCATGTTGTATTTTGAAAGTAAGTTTGTCTATATTTATTGTCGTATTGTAGATATTTTGATCATTTTAGTCATCTTGTGCATTTTGCAAGTAATGTTGTGTTTTTGGAGTCAATTTGTATATTTCTGTTCTCATTTTCTGTGTTTGCAAATAACTTTGTGAATTTTTGTTGTAAAATAAAAACATAAGTTCGTAAGGAAGCATATATATATATATACAGTATATATATATATATATATATAAAACAACCTATTAATTTTTTTACCTGTAAAAAATTAGATGTACTCAATTTTTCATATTATTAGTAAATCGAAAAGAATTTAACTAATGATTTCATTGCTTTTCATTCAATCCTTTTGTTTAAATGTAATCAAATTTTAAGTAATTAAAATCGATTAAATTAAACAAAGTGTCACTTTGTTGCCTTAATATATATATTTTTTTCAAGTAGACAATGGTTTAACATTTTAGGAAACATTTATCTCATAACCGATTGAGCTCTCCTTGGCAGTGATGACTCCAATCAAACATTCCACTGTCCAGTGTTGAGTTATTCATTTTGCTGTGAAGGTTTTCTTATAAAGGGAGAGATTCTGTACCTGTGAAAGACGTCCCACATTAAGGTACAAAATATATACAGTATATAAGCAATAGAATCCGTCTTGCTGACCTTCCTCGGCTGACGTTGTTTTTGCATTTGCCTTGACAGAAAAACCAAACGAGCAGAACGACGATGACCAGAGCCACTCCAGCTGAAATGAGTCCCACCAGAAGAGACGTCACATCGACTCTCGAGGGCCGGTTGTCCTGATCTGTGAATCATCACCAACAAAACAGGATTAAGGTGGTTGTGAAAACAACAATTCATTACTTTCGGTTTTGATTGAAAACACAACAACTGTAAAGATTTTCCTGAAAGAGAAAAATCAAACCTTTCCCATAGATTTACAACACATGCAGTGGAATCCAAGCAGCTGTGAACATGTTATACTGTTGTGTGTCTGAAGTTTCACTGTAGACCGAGTGGAACAACAGGTTTTAAGATGAACTACTGTGCTGTCTTTGTGACAGCGAAGACAAAATATTTCCTGACACGAAAGGCGTCACCGTTGCCAAACGAGTGGGACACATTAGAAAACTTGCAGGCGTTCAGATTGCTTACCTTCTTTGTATTTCTGCCAGAAATCATTCTGCAAACAGCAAAACAAGTCATCAGTGTGGCAAACATGTGCTTTTACCTTGACACAAGATCCAAAGCTAATGCTTATGATCACTCAACTGTCTTGGGGATGTCCTCAAAGACCTCCCTTGCTTCTTCATAGCTACACACTTCTTCAAAGCACTCTCTCTCCAGGTTGCCAGGCACGAAGATCTCAAAGTCAAACCGGTTGAACAGCAGATGGCGACCCAGGAACGAGTTTGCGCCTCCTTCATCTACAAAAACTGAGAGAAAAGACATTGTTCAGACAGGATGGGACAGGACAAATGTGCTGATTGATCAGTGGCTTTCACCAAAAAGCTCACCTTGTTGTGATCCTTCCTGGGTGCTGAGTAATGTCCTCACACAGAACAGATCCCCGAGGCTCAGCAGTTGGAAGAGTGTGAGAAGACGGAACAACATGTTCATGGAAACACCTGCTGCAGGGCAAACAATCAACCCGTGTTGACTTTAGTTTAACCACACCAGCCCCAGATCTGGCGTGTCATACATTACCTGTGGTGTGAAATGTCTCATAATGATGGGCAGAGGTCAGCAGTGACTAAAATGAAAGCTATCAGCAGGTGTACTGTGTGTCGGCCCTGATAAGAACCCAGGAGAAGCTGAAAGTTACCAACAGTAGTTCCTCGGTGTCCACTGTCTACTCACAAATCTTCACCTGTCGACAAAAGGTGCTGAAATGTACAGTTAGTTCACCCTCCGCACCTTCATCGGCCTAAATTAAAGGTTGTTTACTGTGTACAGCGCAGCTCTCAGATCCACCCAAGTTTAACTACCTGCGCAGACTCGACCAATCGATCTTCTTTACCTGGATGAGTAGAAACAGAAGGAGGGAAGTGTCCACTAGATGGCAGCACTTACAACAAAACGACATCTGCATTTACACAGATCTATTTACTTACTTGACAACAAATTGTCAATGTTTATAAGGACAAATTGTTTGTTTCTGTATCTGTTTCGCTTTTTCCTCAACACATTAAAAACAACTATAAATGTGTGTTGTTATTATTATTATTATTAGTTTATTTGACAGGGACAGTACACATGAATGAACAATTCTGTAAATGTGTGTTTCAACTGGTGTATAATGCCAACGACAATTATAAAACATATACAACATTTTAAAAGGTGAGGCTACATACTTACACACCATAGCATTTGTTCATACAATTCATACATTGATAACATCTGAATGTTTGTTCTGTGTATTTGCACAATAGAATAGAGATTTCAGTGCAAGGGCAGGTCATACAGTTCAAACAGAAGACATTATGAGGATAAATATGTACAGTTATTATTTACAAAGCAACACCTGTTTAGAGGATAGCTATGTATATGTATATATGTTATAAATGTGTGTAAACCTATATGCTCAGGTAGTCTTCAGTACTCCAAAGTATAGACACTTGAATAAAAAATGACTCTGGTATTGAAGTTGCTCTCTTACTTGAGTAAAAGTAAAGCAGTACATGTAAAAAAAAAAAAAAAAAGTGAAACAAATGTCCCTTCAATAATATGACAGCTTTATTCCAAATTCCATATGTAATATTTATTTATAAGAACTTGTTGGTACATGGAAACAAGTTAAATCTTACCTTATTGAACATCTGGAGAATGTAGCACTCATAATAAATACAATATGTAAATAAAATGTGCCAAGAAAAAAATAAAAGTTCAAATGCTCAATTAAACCCAGAACAGCTTTGAGTTTAACATGTTTAAAAACGTGAAAATGTTAACCATAAAACTAAGGACCTGCCTAACAGAAAAAAGCTCAAACTACCAACATTTTGCATCTTTTCTTTTCACGTTGTGACGTCATCTTCTATTTAGAGCATAATAATGTATGTCGTTTTATATGTTTCGCTGTTATTTTTATGTATTTTGTAGTGATCTTGTGTATTTTTCTCTCATTTCTTGCAGTTTTGTGTGTTGCTGGTGATAGTAAGTATTTTTCTCTCTTAGTCGCTTCTTGGTGTCATTTTATATATTTTGTTGTTTTTTTTATTTCTTTTTATTATTCAGTATTTTTCTCTTATTGTGTGTTTTTGTTGTAGGTTTGTGAGTTGCTGGTAATATTTAGTATGATTATCATTTTTAACTAAAAACAAGAAGACATAGTCACCAACATTCCCCACCAGATTGGTTGTCATTATAACTAACAACTTTTTCCTAAATGTCCTAACTCCAAGAACTTAGATGTATACATAAGAAAATATTATCACATCAGAATATTAAATTACTATCTTACATGGTTTCTGAGAAAAGCTGTCCCCTTTTAAAGATACCTCAAACAGAGTAAAAAAAAAAAAGGAACAAGGGCAATAAGTCCAGAAAGAATAATTACGCGGTTCTCATTTTCGAACTCCATCAAGGTATTGATACCCTGAGGCCACACAGCAATATTGGTTATCCTATCTTAAACAGTTTCTGAGAAAAGCCGTCCCATTTAAAGATACCTCGCACAGAGTAAAAAAAAACAAAAAACGGAATGAGGGCAATAACTCCGGAAAAAATAATTTTCGAACTCCATCAAAGTATTGATGCCCTGAAGCCACACACCAAATTTGGTTATTCTACGTATCTTAAACAGTTTCTGAGAAAAGCTGTCCCGTTTAACTTGGATAATAAATAATAAACATTATAAAACCCCATATTGTTAATTTTCCCCTCTCTTTCAAGTACCCCCTGTAGTGCCATCGCATACCCCTAGTGGTACACGTACCCCCATTTGAGAAACACTAATATAAGGGATCCATGTACAGCTGAGAACATATGGGAAAATGTTTTAACCAAAATATATTAAAGTGTAGCGCAAAACTGATGTTTTGCTCTACATGTAAAAAAGTGTGTGTTGACTCAGAGCCTGAGGATCAGTGTTTAGAGAAAGTAGAGATAGGAAACTCTAAGCACTATCTCACAGCCTACTGGATAGTGCTAATTGAAGAGCTGTGATAGCTGCTGACTCGTACATGACTACATGTCTGGAAACTCTCAGCCTGTTCGATTCACCCACAGGAATGTTGATATGAAGGAAAAGAGAAATACCAGACTTTGGTCCAGTGTGTGACATCAGATCCCAGCTTCATCTTACAGCTTTACTCAGAAATTTTAATTGTAACACTGTCTATCACTCATTGAGAATGAATAGAAATAAGCGTACGTACAGCTGCAGCTCATCATTTACAGGGATTTGATTCAAAAAGTACTTCATAAAAGTGTTAGATTTTCCAAACAAACAAATTCTCGTGTATTTCACGTGTAACGTCTGAGGGCACAAACTAAAAGCTTTTGCTTCCAATACAACAGAGATGGGCAACTTCTATCAGAGCAGGGCCACATTATTAACATTCATGTTAGCATTTAGAATAATGACTAATCTGAGCATTAATACAGGAAAGAACAAAGGGTTTTGTCTTTGTTGTCCTTTTGTACAGGTTTTCTTGTTTGTTTTCTTAGTTTTTAGACGTTTTGTGAGTTTTTGAATTCGTTTTGTCAATTTTCTTGTCAATATGGTGAATTTTTGTATCCTTCCTGTGTATTTTTCTGTCATTTTGTGCACTCTCATTGGCATTTTGGGGGTCTTTGAAGTCCTTTTGTATATATTGCCATTTTGTGTTCAAGTGGTTGTTTTGTGTGTCTTTGTTATCATTTTGTGCACTTTTGTTGTTGTTGTTTTCTGTGTTTCTGGAGTTTTGTGTATTATGTTAGGCTTCACATAACTTCCAAACTCATGAATTACAATTTTGTTTTGGGGGCCGCACAAAATTAGACCAAGGGTCACATGTGGCCCCCGGACCGCCAGTTGCCTCAACCTGCAATATCCATAAGACATCAAAATGTTTTTTTTAGATGAAAAATGCTAACTACAGCCCTCCAGGATTTGAGATTAATACTCCTGATGTACAGGATGAAGTAAACAAGCTGTTTTTTAATATATGTTTCCAATTATAACAGTAAAAAAACAAGATAAAAAACTAGATTATTTTAACACATCCCTGGGCATCTTCACTCCTATTTGTCTAAGCCAGTCAAAAGCTCCCATATGAAATAAGTCATTGCTATCATTTCCAAACAATGCAGAATAGCCTGGATTGACTAACATATCAGAGGTCAAGGTGCTCAGATAAACCATGTGCAGGGTCAACTTCTGACACAGCTCACATGGCAAACCATCCACAGACCCGCTGCTTAAAACCAGTGAGACATATGACCCACAGGAAGTGAGAGAATAGTCACTATCCAGGATGGGAAAACTAGCTGACAAATGAAAATTAAGAGCAAATTCATACAGAATCTGCCATGTGTTTAATCTTAAGGTAGTTGTAACCAGAGGTGTAAAGAGTACTGATACAGCCTACTCAAGTAGAAGTACTGTTACTTGATTGCAATTGTACTCGAGTACAAGTAAGTCATACATAAAATACTCAAGTACAAGTAAAAATTAGCTCATTTGAATAGTACTCAAAGTAAAAGCTACTAGTGAAGTGTATCAAGGTATTTATCTTGTTATTAAAAGGTTTATACTCTTTTGAACAAAGGTCAACTGTTTCGTTACTTTCACTCTGTGTTTATTTTTGTCAATAAATCTTGTCACGGTTCCCTTGGATACAGTAAACACCTCACGTATAAATGTAAAAAGGAAGAGATTAAATCTTGCACAATTGGAACTTCATTTATTTTTCCACAAAGGCATCTGTCTAAAATAAAAGGCTTGTCAAAATGTATAATTTTGACAAATTTTCTTTTTTTTTTTTTTTTTTAAATAAAACAACCAAAATAAATAAAAACTATTCTCAGGCTCTAAATATAGATACATTTATGAACACTAAAACTGAGAACATATCCTCCATTCAATGCTGTTTGGCATTATGTTTAATCTGATTGGTCGGCTATGACGTGAGGTCATTTCAATTTTTTTTTGTAGTTTCACAATGTTGATCATTTTAAAACTAAAAATAATAATTTACTCAGTAACGGTGAGTGTAGAAATGTAACAAATGACTTTGCTTCTTTTAAAACATACTTAAGTACCAGTAAAATGACTGATTTAGAAATATACTCAATAAAAAAAAAAAGTACAAGTACCCATAAAAGCAATTCAAATACAGTAACATGAGTACTTGTAATCTGTTACATTCCCCTCTGGTTCTAACAAAGTGGTTCTCCTTGAGGTTTCAGAGTTGTACATGCTCTGGTAAGAGGTGCTGTTTAGTGAGCAAACAGGTGTGACCTTCAGCAGACCTTTGATATGAATAAAAGATCCACTCAAACTAAAGTACTCAAATAATCTGATTAATAACCTATATTGAATGATATGTTGCACAATAAGAACTTGGGCTGTAGCTCAATTCCTTAAATATAAAACACAGGGATGTGGTGGGGGTGGGCTGTGTCTGCTGCACTTTGTCAGATTTGCATGTTTTCATCCCAACCGAGAGGGAGACATCTCTAACAGACCTCTCTCAACATCTACTGCCTGGGCCATACGTCATTGGATAGCCTAAAAATTCAAATGTCCAGCAGCAAAGTATTTTACTAAAATCAACAACTAGTATTTGTTGACCTGGGTCACTGGAAGTTCAGAAGCGACCCTCTCATTAAAAGTTGTTTCTCACTCAGTCACAGCTCATATAGCAAAGTGACCAGTGCACTGTCCTATGATTCAAGCCAGATGTGCACAGCTGCAAGAGGATGAATCACTGAGTTAGTTTAAACCTTTTATGGATAATGTCTTTCTGCAGAGAAAAAAAAAAGCCTATTCTAAATACTGTACATCAGGACACACAATTAGCCCAGCCATAGGATCTAAATATACTCATGGGATGATTAAACAATAGTAACTTCTTCCCTGTATTCATTAACTGAAATTTAAGCGGGTGTAAAAACAAAAAAACGCAGCAATAGTAGGAATGAGCAGGTCACAAATGGAGCACATTTCTTGCATTAAGTCATTATACCAATTATACAGTCATTACAAATGGATCATGTCATGTCCAAATGTATAAATACTGTAGGTTAAGATGTTATGTAGTGGTCCCGGTCATTTATAGTCATGTAGACACTACCAACAACGTAAGGTGGTTATTGATGGTAGAACAGCTCATTTAATAATGCCAATAATAAAATAATAATAATGAAGATCCAACAGCTTCTGGTGACCTCATTGTTCTTTTATTTTATGAAATGAATAAAAACGCCGATTATTTTTAGTCAGGGAATCATGAACGTCAGAGAGCGGTGTATGGTGGATATGGAATCAGGCAGACGGGGACAGGGTGTGCAGACTGGTCTTGACGGTCGCTAGGTTGGCCTTCCAGGAGTTGAGGCAGTCAAACAGTTGCTGCCACTGCTGTTTACCAAAGGTACGATGTGTGCTGTGGCTGATTGTTCCAACACACAAAGAACAAAAATGTTAAAATGATATATATATATAAAACTGTTTTGATCAAGATTATAGATTAACAAAATACACACAGGACACAAAAAGTGCCACACCTAAACCCTTTCTGAGGTTTCAGCAGTAACACCTACCTCACAACGACCTTTTGCTGCGTCTGGTCGATTTTGCAGTACACCATTTTGGTCCTGACAGCTGCGTAAAAATAAATAAATAAAAGGAGTTAGGAGAGAATAAAGCTTTTACAGACGTTAACGACTCCAGACAACCCACTGGTGGATGTTACAGAGAGTTAGTCTTCAGAAAAGTTTTTTTTTAATACAAAATTAAAATGTAAAATCAAAGCAGCAAAATACATGATTGTAAGAGAATTGTATACTTAAATTAATATGCATATTTTGCCTCAAAATGGTGACATAAACTCGATATTCATTTTTTCTCAATATGGTTTTACAAGAGAAATGATATTGGGTCAAAGTCACTGGAGAAAAAGGTGACAAATGCCCTTTTATTTATTTATTTATTAATTAATCCTGCACCCTATTCAAACAGGGTATAATTATCTCTCTTTTTGGTTTTGAACACTTCACCCATTAGCATTAAACAACTATACAATTAATGTTTATTTTTTTTTACAAATCCTCCCCCATGCTCCTTTAAGAGCCTGTGTTCCTCCATCTTGAAATCACATGATTGATGATGTCACATGACCCCACTTTCTGTAAACAGCCCACTGTTTTCTATTGGAGTAAAGCATTCAGTCTGCTTTTTAGATCATTTACTTTGCCAGGTTTTTCAGTAAAAATACCAACTTGTGCTGCTTTTGGTTGCTCTAAACAATCAGGAAAATTGAAAGATGTCGATGTAACACTTTAGTTCACTGAACAGAGATTAAAAGCCTCAAAAACATCTGTGACTGCAGGGGGCGACAGTTCCACCTCTACGGGGAAGCAGAATAAGAGCTTTGTAAGATGTAAAAAAGTTTGTATATTTGTACCATCAATCACAAAGGCCTCCACTTCCTCGGCTCCAATCTGCAGCTCCTGCTGCATGGTGTCAAAGGAGATCTCCTTGAATTCCACTGCCATGCCCATGAATGTCAGAAGACGCATCTTGGTCATGTTCTGCTCGTGAGACAGGCCTATATGGGGCAACACACAGGGGTCAGTAAGCACTGAGCGGTCACAGTCAATTAGCTTTGGACTCGGGGAGTTTCCCAGTGATAATTGTTTCTACATTCAGGATCGTACGACCTACAGGATTCTACTCATTAATACAAACATTTCAGAACACATTCTGTTTACAGAATCCATCCCACACATGCTTTTAATTACATGCAAACCTTTAGCTGAGAGAGAAATACTCTGCTGACAAAGACATTCCTTTTTAGTGTTGACACAGTCCAAGTATTCATGTGAACTACACACAAAGCAATGTCGGTGACCCAATGATCGAAGAGAACAAAATGGGAACATCTTTTGTTGAAGCTAAACCAATAGCCCTTCATCACAGTGTTCATAGATGTCTGTTTAAAGTTAACCAGAAACAAGTTTCTGACAGTCCAAGTCACTTTTAAATCCTTACTTTCTCTCCCAGTGTGCTATTTGCTGTTTTACTCTACTCATTACACAATCAAAATGCATTTATTGTACCAGTTATTGGAAAAATCTTTGTTAAGATTATCTTTGAAAGTAAAAATAGCAAAAAAAAATAAAAAGTACCGTACGATGAGAGCACTATTTATGATTACAGCTGCTGCGCAGTGATGGTCAGGGTTAACATAGGTCATTCCGAGCACAATAAATGGATACATTTTTGATAAAAACGATGTACCGGCCGATCGATCGGTGGATCCCTAAAAATAAGTGATCAGCTATCATCACATTTTTTGACAGGTTTCATACAATCTAAATACAATATAAATGACCAAAATCAGTGACGATACATAATGAAAATAAGTCAAAATAAAAGCACTTACCAAGAGAATCAATGAAGTCTTTGTTATTCTGGTAAAATTTAACGTATGCTGCTAGTTTTGCACTCACAAAAATTGTTAGCAGCTGAAAAAGAAGAAAAGGGAAATCATGTTAGAGCCAACATCGAGCATTGTTTAATGAATATGTTTCTATAATATGTTTTTAGGGACACACATTGGATTTCTAGTTTGTATTTAAATACAATTCACACCCACTAACAAAAAACAGTAAATGACTGTACTAAAGGGTGGTATAATATGTGATGAGATGTCATCATTTCTAATCATAGCTACTGCTAACTAAGGGCCCTATTCTCCCGTCTGGACTTAAGCGCTTTTTTACGCACCTCTCGTCTCCAGCATCACTTTGGATAGATTCTTTCTGGGAGTTTCTTTTGCAATATTATGAGTCTGTGTGGCTTCAATTGCAACTAATAGGGGTGTCCTGACCCGATATTGATATATATATATATATATATATATCAGCCAGAAAACGAATATCGGATTTTATTCGAATGCATCTAAAATCTCCGATATACATTATATTTATTCAGTTGTAGAATACTGCAGATATTATGTTGAAGGTTAAAAGTGTATGTAACCATTTGGTTAATAATAAATGGCTCAGTTTTTCTCATACCTACTGTTGCTGACTATTGTTCTCTGTTTGAGCAACATCACTTGATCAAACCTTTTTTAGCATTCCACACTACAAAAGTATGTATGATTCGTGCTGATATCGAATCAATACGCAAGGCTGCAATGTCGGTATCGTATCGGATGTGGAAAAATTGTATCGGGACATCCCTAGTAACTAAGTCTGTAGTTCTTGTGCAATATAATGTTTCACCTTATCGGGGCGCTGCACTTATTCCAGGTTCAGAAGCGTGTAAGAGGAAAATAACTTAAGCAGACGGGAGAATGCCAGAAGACCAGATTTGAATGGTAACACCCACATTTCAGGGCCGCTCCACCCACAGTGCGTAACTGGGATGGAGGTGCGCCTCGCAGTGACTGACTTAAGTACAGGGGGAGAATAACACGCAGCCAAAAACAGCGCCGCTGCGTGGTTTTTTTTTATACTTATGTGCATGGAAGAATAGAGCTCTCAATGAATATTAAGGAGTAAACTTGAAAACCAAAGTTTCCCATCTCATTGTGTTCAAAATCATGCTACTTACAAAGTCACATTTAATTGAATCTTATATTAAGACATCTAACATTGTCTATCTCAAAGTACTCACATCATGGATGAGTTCTCCCTCCAGGAACCGGACTGGTTTTAAGGTGAGCAAATGATCAAACAGGTATGTGTTTGGGTCTTTGAGCGCTCGGACGATACATCTAAAAGATCACAGGTGCAATAATGTGTGAAGGCAAGGCTTTTCTGTTTGTGACACCAATTCCAAACACGTTTAGAGAGTTTACCTGTGAGCATCAACACGTGCTTGTGAAGCATTGTCTTCAGTGTAACTTCCCAGCAGCTCAACCATCACTTTTGCTGCCGCCTCACTGAGGGGGGAAAATAAAACGACAAAAGAAAAAGGTTATAACAACATAAGTACTCACATAAATTCACGTTTTGTTTATGCAATCTTTAGGTAGTTACCTTTTTTTGCCATCAACCAGAGCCTCATACACCAGCCTGAGAAGTGTGTGCTTTTTCTCTGTGTCCAAATTCCAGTCAACAATCCACTTACGAACCTGATGAAAACATAACCATACACACGGAGACAGAATCTTGAAGTAAGTTGAAAACCAATGGATAAAGTGCTGCATTAATTGCTGGTGTAGAGGACCAACCTGATCCAGGTCAGTAGGGATGAAGGAAATGGCGTTGCAGGTGGCGGCCACCTTGATGAGGCTACAGAAGACTGTGTACCTCACAGGAGTGTTCTCATCCATACCGTGGAACAGGTTACTCAGCCTATGGCAACACAATAATCAATATATCACCAGGAGTAGGGCTGCTCCATTATAGAATAACAACAACTACAATTATTTCAGTCACAATTGAAATCACGATTATTCAATCGATTATTTATCAACCAAAAATGTATTTATTTTTTGTTCAAAACAAAGTAAAATATATTCTTTAAACAATAAACACTAAAGTCAAGTATGTTCACTTTTTGCAAAAAAATGAAAATATATATATAAAATATTATTTGAATGCAAATGAATAAAAAGATGCAAAGTATTAATTTAAATATTATTCAACCATGTTCCCTTTTGCAAACAAATGCAGTGCAATGAACTGCTACGGACACTTGTAAATTGTCACAGAACTGTAGTGTTTAAATGACAAAAAATAATTTCAAGGGAATTGCAAATTATGAATTCAAGTATATTCACTTTAGTATGAAACACATACTATATGTTCACTTTTGTAAACAAAAGCAATACTGCATTAGAAGTGTATTTTTTAGAATTTGACTTGCCCTGCTTGTTTACAAAGCGTTTTTGATGCGTTAGCAATAGCTTTCCTCATGTTGGCCTGCAAGCTAGCTTTAGCTTTGAGAGAGGAGGGGCGGAGGGGAGGAGCTTGTATGCGAGCATTAAACAACTCAAAGTTAGTATTAGTAATAATGTTTTCTCGTGTGTTCCAAGCTTTATTCTTTATACATATCCTAAATCGTGGAAGTTTTTTTTATTTAGCAAATGAAGCGTAAAATTAAATATACGTATATATATTCTTTTTTTTAAATGATCGTTTTTTCTCTATTATGTTATTTTTCTAATCGTTGAGTGTAGAGCCGGGACAAAGCGTCGACGTAATCGATGACGTTGACACAAAAAATACGTTGATACAAAATATGCACGCTGATGAGTCGTCTGACCAAGTTTCAAAAGTGCAAGGCAGTGAAGGCACGCACTCTTTCGTCTAAGGCAGCTGTTCCCAGTAGCGCTCGTCCTTTATTCCGGGTGTGACCAGACGGCAGCGCGTCGACAAGACAAGGAAGGAAACACCCGCTGTGACATCAGCGGCAACACGCACAAAGGAAAGTTTATTTTTTGTTGGAAAAGCACTTTCTGACTTTTCTACTTTTAGTCAATTAATGGGGAGATAATCGATAATCGAATCAAACTGGAAAAGTTTATTAGATTAGTTGATGTATCGAAAAAAAATAATTGCTAGATTAATCGTTTAAAAAATTATCGTTTATCCCAGCCTTAGTTGAGTGTAATATTCTAAATTGTAATTGAATTTCGATTAATTGCATAGCCTTAACCAGGAGAATAGAAAGATTATGGATTAGGTTTAAATGGCATGCATCTGAAACACAATGCTAACTGTGTTGGATGTGTCCATTCAACTGTTTGAATATTAGCATATCCTTCTATGATGACTATTCACATTTAAAATATTGATTCAAAAACTACATAAAGTACATGAAATGGGTGTTTTTGCTTTACTGGCTTTTTCAAAATATACATCTTAACAACACATTAAAACAAACTACATATTTACCCACAAACATTATTTTACATTAAACAAGTCCCTCCTTGGCATGTGTGATTGACAAAGTTTGGTGATGTTGGAAAATATGTTACAGGCTTTAAAATAAAGCTGGGCAAAAAATTGATTTAAACGATTAATAAAATTTGTAGATAAAAACGATTTTCATTTTGCAAATTCTAGTTTTTTTTTCCCACCAGAGTTTTTTCGGACTTTTTCACATTCCGTCCTTGTCGGTTACAGTAGCGCGATGTGAACCAGCCCTCTCTTTGTTTACATTTGTTTACCCTTTGAGTAGGCTATATGTGTGTCACAGGGATGTTTTCATTTTTTATTCGCACTATGCTGAGATGCTAAGGGAAGAGTTTTTTTTTTTTAATTGTAATGTTATATGTTATAGAATATGTAGTTATCTGATTTCTTAATCAGAAAATTTAAGCTACTGTGAAGTTGCTGTGACACTTCTGCTTAAACCTGGGTTAAAGCTTGAAATTGTTGAATGACAGAGCCTCATTTACTTTTTTATTTTGGGATTGTTCTATGCATGTTGAGGACAATCACAGCAATAAAGTTGCACTTCTGACAATATATCTGACGTCTGCACTCATTTTTAAGTACAGTGAAATTTTTTTCAATCAAAAATCAAATCTCAAATTTTTCTTTAAAAAATCCGAGATTTTCTTTTTCGGCAAAATCGTCCAGCCCTACTTTAAAAGTAAATTGTGTGAACTCACAGCTGCATTCTGAGGGAGGGTCTTTCTCCTTCACGGAACTTCACCAGCTTCTCACAGAGACTTTCAATGAGGGCTTCCTGCTTCTCTGTCTCCAGGATTAGAAGCAATGACACGATGCTGTTCATCACACTCTCCACGTCTGTTAACAGAACAAAAACATACTATTCATCCAGGAATAAAGGCCAATCATTTAAATCTATTACAAATTAATCGATTGTTTCTCCTCTGCATCTAACCAGACTGGAAATGTCATCAATAAAGCTTTATGAAAAGTGAAGAACCAGCCAAAGTAGTGACTCCAGAACCAGGACAATCATGCATACTGCATTACAAACCTTTTACACAGCCAAAACACTAAATTAGAAATGTTTAAGAGACATTTTATAGTCAAATGGCTCCCAGTTATTTAATGAAAACTGTGACTTTTGCTGTCATTCAATTTGGTCTTTTTGAGCAGGATTGCCAAACTCCTTTTAGTTTATAGGTTTACATAGAGTTTGGTCCCAAAAAAAGAAGTAAATTTCACCTCTACTTTACCATATATTAACACTTCCATGTGTAAACAAACCTTAAACACAGAGATTTCACAGATGTCAAGCATTCTATAGGGAAATTCCTAAAGAAATACTACTCTACACCATTTATTCTTCATTTTTACGAACCCTTGTCATCATCCTTGAGGCAGACATCGCATGCTTCAATGATCTGAGCCAGGTCAACATGGAGTCCACCTTCGGCGTTCTCCTCGGAGATCTCAGCTCCTTTAGCCTTGATGTAGGCTCTCAGCTCTAAAGCCTGGAAAGATAAAAAACATCTCAGGATATTTGCATCTGCTATTAAAACATTTTGATTACTGATGGAAAAAGTCTCAAACACAATAGAAATTACAAATTAAAAAAATAAATAATAGATTGTAGGCTGTTGCTATTGGTCCGGACCCAGACCTCAGACAAATCTGACTATAGTTCCGGCACTTCCTGTGCGCATGCATCCGCATGTGCAGTAAGCCAAATGCCGGTAGTTCTGTCACTGCTAGCCCCGTCCCTGTCACTGCTGGATCCGTGTCCTTCAAGCTAAATTTCAGTCAGTTTATTTTTCGCCCAAATCCTAACCCTATCCCAGGAAATACCCTAAAATGTTTCTTTTTTCATACATGTATTTTTAAAAGTGGAATTTGCCATTTTAAATATGTTAAAATGAAAGAAAAAAAAATGTCAGAAGTGGATTTCAAACCCACATCAGTGGAAGGAAAAATCCTAGAGTCTAGACCACTCGGCCATCGTAACACGGTGCGGTCCGGGTACGGAACTATAGACACTTTGTACATTGTATTATTAATGATGCTTTCCAAATTTCAATGTGCAACGTACACTGTTGAGAATAAAAAGAAATTAAAGATAAAAACCCACTGATTTACAATGGTGTTTTTAACAACCTGAATACAGTAAAATCACGACTTAATACACAAAAAACACATTTTGGAAATGCATCAGTTCAAGACACAAGATGTCATGTATTAGGACATGGTTTTAAAATTCATGGGTGGAGAATGTGAGATGCCAACCACCTTGACAGAAAAACAGCGTACCAGCACTTATCTTTTGTATCTCATGAATTTTAATTTATTTGTTATTTTTAAAGCTTACCTTGTTTTGTGTTTTTTTTGTGCTGTCTGTTCCTATTGTTTGTTTTAATTTGAGTGATGTAACGCAGCTCAAAACCTGAATTTCCTTTTGGATGAATAAAGTCTATTTTATCTCATTTCTTAATTATAGCTCCTCCAATGCAACACATCACCAGTTGTGAATCCTATTTTTTGTATCAAGGGTAATCATTTTGTACTGGTACCCTGTCCAAGGTGTACCCTCGCCCAACGCCCTATGGGAGCTGGAGAAAAGCACCAGTAGACCCTCACGACCCTAAAAATGAGCAAGTGGATCAGAAAATGGATTGATGGATGGTGATCATTTAGTTGACCTAATTCACATTTTGATATTGCTGTTGAAATCTTTAGTAATAATAATCAACAAAAGAAAACAAAAATATGTATATATATGAAGAGACAAAAAAATATTTTATTTAGAAGAGCAATACTTGCATCGGGCACCCACGTAACTATAATACACAGCAAATAATTAATGAAGTAAAACTTCTCAACAATAGTTCACCATAATATGTAACTTGATTTATTATGATATAAAAATGTAGAGCTGTTCGCCATATTATAATAATAATAGTAATAATACAAGAATAATAATGACATTAATAACTGTTTTTGAAAAAGACATGTAAACTATTTTCAGATATGACACGAAGTCAAATCTCATAATAGTGATTTTATTACTGTATCTTTGTTCAGTGTACTATTATTTAGACGGCTGCACACAAACATCATGGACGTGAGAACGGTTAGCATGTTAGCCACTTAGCATGCAACTAAATGCCGGTTAGCAGCTCACTCAGACATTAAAGCAAATAAAGTGACGGTAAAACAGGTGTTTAAAGACGTAAACCGTACCTGGTCTTCTTCTGTGATGTCAATAAATGCCGGTACACTCATTTTGTGGTGCTTTAGTGAGCCTCGAAAATGAAATACACGCTCCACTAGCGGTGAGACCTGACCGGAAAAGAAATGAGCAGTGAGCCGGGGACACTCGTACGCTTCCGGGTCAGATTGTTAAAGGGACAGTAGCTCTACTCCACAGACAGCAGGCCGTCACGAGAAATGGCACATGAAACAAATATCCAATCAAAAATCGTGCTGCACAATTTCATAGAATGTTAGAACATATCATCAGTCTTCATATGTTCTATTAAGTGTCACTCGGATCAAAGCCTGATTCTGTTCACTAGAGCAGTGATTCTCAACTGGTGGGTCGGGACCCAAAAGTGGGTCGCAGACCTGTACTGGGTGGGTCTCGGACGGCTGGTAAAAAATAAATCAATACTAAATATCTCTCATGTTGGACTTGTTTTTTATTTTGAAAGAAACTTTGCTGTGAAATGCATGTTACAAAGGAAAATATAGAGATTTATGTTTTAAAAAAAGATGATATACGTGTGTTTTCAACAGCTAATTGAGAAAAAAATTCATTTGTGGTTGAATTCTAAAAAAAAAAAAAAACTGGGTCACAATTTAATGACCGTGGTAAAATGTGGGTCCCAGGGTGAGACCAGTTGAGAACCCCTGCACTAGAGGGCCATTTGTGGTGTTTCTACAATTACAGTAGATAGCAATTGTTTAGCCTATTTTATTTATTCCCTTTAGTATTGGCTTCATGTTTGTGTGTTTTTCAGCTTTTTGTTTTAATTTTACTGACTTTAATAATTAATTTATCCAATAAATGTTTCCAGTACTCGAAATGAAGAGGATGTTGAACCAGGTTTGTCAGGTTTTGTTTGAATGTTTTGTCAAACCTTCAGTTTGGTGTTCTGTGGAGTTTAAAGTATAGGCTACACAGCAACCACCATCTGAAAGACATTTGATGACCTATACTTATCCATCTTCTACACATTATTTATTCAAACCTAGGTCACAGGAGTGGGTTGCTCTGTATCTGGATGGAAGATTTGAAAGACATTAGTGTAAAGAAAAACAGTAAAATGAAAATGTTTTTTTTTTCATTTGCAGAAGTATCGCAAACAAAAAAGAAAGGAAAAAAAAGCATAAATGTGTGATTAGCAGAACTCCCCATAATAGATATTGGGCCAATAAAGGCAGTACATGTTCAATTGTGAAAGAATTACAAAAGGTTGTAAAACATGATAGGTAATGTTCTCTGCCATTTGCTTTCTTGGATTGTTTTCTCAACACAGACCTCAAGACCTTTAGAAACTTTTGTTTTTTTGGTAATATTCACTAGTTTTGAATCTGAACATTTAGAGAAATGGAGAGAAAACCACAGACAAAAGATACTGCTAACTTAAATAGTCATGGCCAGATGTATTAGCCAAAGTTCATCCAATGTGTAAAGTGATCTAAAAAGCCAATTTCTGCAGCTATCCTGCTTGAACAAAAAGAGAAGGAAGCCTTCTTTCTTAAACTGGCTCTTTTGAAAAAAAGGATGAAGTACATAGAAACCAAGTGGAAGAAGAGCGAACAAAGATGGGAAACAGGGAAAAGGAAACCAACCGCATCCTTCAAAACCAAAATAATGAATTAAGACAGAAGGATCGTCTCATAGATGAACATCTAAAGAATATTTCAGATATGGGGACTGCGCTCGAAAGAGTGGAGAATTCCTTACAAACCAAGACGGACCAATGCAACCAAGTGGTAGAGGAGAAGGAGGTAATAGAGGAAAGTCACTGCCATAATGAGAGTATGTTGCAACATAAGCTGATACAAATACAGACAGCCCTGGATGAAGCAGAGATAAAACTTCAAGCCAAAAATCTGGAAATGGAAGAAAACTATAGAAACCAATTGGAAGAAGAGCAAAAAAGATGGTTAATAAGGAAATGAAAACCAACAGCATCCTTCAAATCCAAAATGATGACTGGAAAAACAAGACGAACCAATGCAACCAAATGGTAGAGGAGAAGGAGGTAATAGAGGAAGCTCACTGCCACAAGCTGATGCAACTACAGACTGCTCTGGATGAAGCAGAGAAAAAAGTGGAGCGGCCCAACCACATGATGACGTAAGCCACAACTCAGGAGAAGGCAGCTCCTGAAAAGAAATCTGGATGGAAACGGTTCAGGTGCAGGTTAAAGAAGAAATACAACTTTAAATCACCACACCTTAAAGGGGACAAATCATGGTTTTAAATCCTTTCTTTTTAGATATAAATCATACAGTTGTGGTCTATATAAAGCGGAACTGCAATGCTTGGGTCTGAATTCCTCATTATTATAGCTCCACCCCTTTTCTACCACTTTTCTGATGTGCTTCTGAGTGCAACTCGTTTTGGTGCGGTCTCTTTAAATGCAAATGAGACACTTCATACCCCGCCCCCTCTCCAGGTTGCAGAGGTGACACTCGGTTCAACTCCACCCTGCTCGGCCATTTTTGTAGTTTGATAGAAGAGATACGGCTATGTAGCGGCGCATAAACTTTTTATTCACACGTTATTTACAAAATGTCAACAAAGGAAGACTTGTCCATCCAGCCTTACATGTTCAAGCCAGAATCGGACCCGGCGGAGCGAGATGAAAATGAAGATGATGAACCTGCAGAACCCTAACAAGTGAGCTAACACAAGCACAGAGCTAACGCTAGCGCCAAGCTAACGTCACGAAATGCATTTTAATACAGTCTTTTCGGAGACAAAAAACGGCAAAATGAAATGACTAATGAAAACTTTAGACTTAAATTAAATCACGTAGGCCATATCATCAAGGATCTAAAACGAGCACACAGCGCTAACATATGAAGTCTGAAGACGGTGCAACTGCTAATGCTAACAAAACAATGACAGGGACGTCTTATCATCACACTTTTTAGCGTTATTTACAGCTTACCGAAGTGCTCTGTTCGTCGTCTCCAAAGATAGAAGGAATTGACCCCTCAATCAGACGAATTCGTTCGGCAAATCCTTCTTTATACTAGCGGAGGTTGCTGAAGCAGTCATCCTTGAAGTGCTTCGCGTACACAAAAATGACCTTACCCACAGATGTGGGTACATTTCCATAAAAAATAAAACTCAACCAGGCACTTCGAAAAGGTTGGAGAGACGGTGTAATGAAGCGTGTGGGTTACTACATCCAACAACCGAACATTTTGATTTCTCCTCTCGTAACTTCAGCATCCTTGAGCTTGGACTACAAAATCGCAGCGAGAAATAAAAATGACGGATTGCTCGAAGTGTTGGGCCTGGAGTCGATGTCCTAATTTGGCAGTTCCGCTGCAAATACTGTGATGTAATAGTTCAAAAAATGTAATAGAGAATAGAAAAATTGAAACAGATTGAAAAATATGACCAAAACAGAATATCAAGATATCTACGGAGCACCTGAAGATACTAATTTGATTTTTTCTGTACTTCTAAGCACTCTAAATATACAACAAAATGCATTTAAGGGCTAAAAAAGTGGATTTAGCATGATATGTCCCCTTTAAAACACAGAAAAACATCACAGCACAAATGTAAAGAGTTTCACTCGTAAATCATCCAACATTACTGATGTTCTTCATGCTGTGAAGTGGTGAAAATGTTGGGATTTATAAAGAGAAGTGGTCAGCACTTTGGCTTTTCCCTCACTTTGTTTAGTAGAATTGATTATACTGCACAATATACTGTACATTCACATCACATGATAATAAACCTCTTAATTATCACAAACATGTAACATGGGAAATCTTTTTTTTTTCATGCACTGAGCACTTTTCTTTCTCCACCTTTGTTAACATGTTGATACTTAAAAATGTTCTTCTATCTATCATTTTCACTCTCTTCTCTTCTTTTCTCTATCCTTAAATAAAAAATGCAAAAATAAAGAATTTCATTGAATTGCATTGTTTGTCAGAGTTATAGATAGTGATCTTTATTATTGTACAAATATGAACAATTCCGACTTTGTACTTTTGTTTTATTGAAAATGAGTACAAGCATTTTTAGAAAATGTTCACATTTATCAAAGCCTTGTGTTTACTGCATTAAAATAAAGAAAATGGTGAGTGTAAATTATAGACTGTAAAAAGAATGGATGGGACAAGCTCACCAGTTGAGTGAAGCTTATATTTTTAGAGCTCCCCCTGCTGACTGGCTGCAGTATAGGTCATAAACCCCGCCTCCGCAATGATAACAGATGGGGGTAGCACTTTATAATACAGCCCAGTGGAAGTTACCCTGTAACTGCCGTACGGGGTAACTTCCGCTGTCTTACAGGATAACTTCCGCTGTCTTACAGGGTAACGCCCGCTGTCTTACAGGGTAACTCCCACTGCCTTTACGGGGTAACTCCCACTGCCTTGCGGGGTAGCTCCCGCTGTCTTACAGGGTAACTCCCGCTGTCTTACAGGGTAACTCCCGCTGTCTTACAGGGTAGCTTCCGCTGTCTTACAGGGTAACTCCCGCTGTCTTACAGGGTAACTCCCGCTGTCTTACAGGGTAACTTCCGCTGTCTTACAGGGTAACTCCCGCTGTCTTACAGGGTAACTCCCGCTGTCTTACAGGGTAACTCCCACTGCCTTTACGGGGTAACTCCCACTGCCTTGCGGGGTAACTCCCGTTGTCTTACAGGGTAACTCCCGCTGTCTTACAGGGTAACTCCCGCTGTCTTACAGGGTAACTCCCGCTGTCTTACAGGGTAACTCCCGCTGTCTTACAGGGTAACTCCCACTGCCTTTACGGGGTAACTCCCACTGCCTTGCGGGGTAACTCCCGCTGTCTTACAGGGTAACTCCCGCTGTCTTACAGGGTAACTCCCGCTGTCTTAAGGAGTTACCCTGTACAACACGGGCCGGATTATTAAGCGCTACCTGGTTTGGTACTAACTGTGTCAAGACCAATCTATGATCTGAACAAGCTGTTGGTAGAATTTCCAGCGGGAAAGATACTTGTGTTCTTGTCGTAGCTGGGCTGCGTAAGTACGCTGGGCAGTATGCTAAATGGGCGAAGCATGTTACCAGGGCTTCTCTGGCTCCAAATGACGTCAAATTTTCAAGATGGAAGCGCCCGTAAGCGCTGTATTTTCGCTTCAAGGACGTTGAGTGGAAACAGCTACAGTGCGCGCTCACTGGTGTAAATATAATAACAATATTGCTATCAGTAGAATGGTAAGATTAGGGTGACCAGACGGGACGGTCCCGGGTTTCAGAGTTACAACCTGTGATCCCGGTCGATTTCCCTCAAACCATTTATATGTCCCAGTTTCTCACAAGCTCAGTCCCGTTTGTCCTGGACATCTGGTCTGTTGCCGCTGATGGAAAAGACTCTCAAAGCGCATTTCACGTGATCGCTGTGGAATTTGAGCTGTCAATCACAACAGTTGCCATAGTAGCACAATATAAACCATTTAAAAAGCTCAAAAATCTTCCATCTCAATGCTGATTGGTCGGGTCAATGGAATTGACAATATTACCCGTTCGCTTCCTCTCATGCTTTCTCTTTCAACATGCCAAAAAGAAAAACATTATTATTCAATACCATTTCCTGATGGGCACTTTAAATTTGGTTCACCGTTGCCATAATACATTTCATCCAAAAAAAAGAAAAAAGAAATAAATAAAAATCATATGCAAATAATTCTTTGGTTAAATTATTGTCCCGGTTTTGAGTTTTAAAAATCTGATCACCCTATGGAAGCAACCAATTATTTGAACAGTTAGTTAACAATTAACACTTATTTTTCCTAAATTAAAAGGAAAAAGAGGAAGGAGAAGATGAAAAAAGAAGAAAATAATACACCAAAAATAGATTGCGTCTCCACTACTACTGAGGTTGCAAACATAATTCTAAAAAGTATTGTTAGTTTAAACATCCTCGTACTTTCTCCCTGTTCATAACGATCTTGGTCTCCTCTCTTGATGATTAACCTTGGATGCGTTGGATATGCGTTTCTGAGGTGAACCTAAACCCCAAGAGAGGTTATCAGATTGAACTGCACTCTGTCTTTGTGGACCACCATGGAAGGCCTGACCTGGAGAGATCCAAAATGGAAACGCTGTTAGTGTCAGAGGGCAACTGGCTTTCACCATATATCTACTGACCTACAGGCGCACGAGTTGGGCCTCTGCACCTGGTGGGATCCTGTGCGTGGTTACCACAGCAGGTCACTGGGTGACTGGGGTGAAGAGGGTAAGTAATGCAGGAGGTCACCTAAAAACTTAATGGAGTAGGGTTACTAATCTTTGTGTTGTTGGACAGACTTCGTCCAAATGGGAATTAAGGTACAATGGAATGTTTTTCTTTTAAAAGCCACATCGCTCACATGATGTGTCAATAAATTAATGTATTCTAGGGGCTCTGCAGATTGAAGCAACAGCATCTCATGTAACAAATCACTGAAGAGGCACCTTTTTTTCCTAACAGTAAGATAACTTTCATTTAATCAGTTTGCTGAAAGCAAATGGCCGTTAAAGGGTTTAATCACAGTGCTTGTGAGGTGCGTCATTCAGTAGGGAATGCAAGTGCCTGGTACCAAACCCTACCTTCACTCTCTCCCTGCCCTTGGATATTGTCGTGACCAAGAATTTATAGCCGTTCCTGCACAAGAGTGCTTGAGTAACTCTGAAGTTTTCATTATCTGATTAACAGCTGTTGTCAAGTGCCTGGTGTATTTCAAGTCCAGAGTAAGCGTTTTTAGAGGCTTTGAAGCTCCAGCTGTAAATGAGACTATCTTTTGTCTCCTTTTAAAAGTCTTTAAAACGCCAAAGTATATTGTCATGCTTAATACTATTAAACATCACAATATATTTATAATATTCATGGAAACCGGCTCTGAAAATAGACTTCGGACAAACTAAACCTTATAAACTCCAAGGAAGCCGTGCCAGGTACATGAGTCAAACCAAGTGTTGGTCTGTTTCATATCATTCCAATGAAATATTGTAGTGTTTTAAAAATATATCTATCTAGTATCTCATATAGCAACTGAGGCTAGGAACATAAACTGACTAATACTGGTAAGATAAGATAAGATGGGTAATGGATAATGGGTACCGTCATTTTTAGGATATAAATAATGATTCATCTATTTCAAATAAATATAAGATGTGCACATTCATTCAAAAACACATCACAAATACGTTTCGGATCAATTTAATTTCTTAAAATACAATTGATGGGAAGAAGCTAATTTCGGCCTGATGTGACATTAATTGTTGATTTGTAGATGATTATTGCATTCGTTCCCACTTATTCTATACTTCTAGTTACCCAGTTCTTTTCCCCACATTTTCTTTTATATTGTTTTATTAATTACTATGGTCAACACAAGGATGTGTGTTTGAGGTACTTTTGACATGTCTGGAGCTGTTAATGCAGTATTTACACTCAGGATCAGCTGCTGATAGCTCTGCACAAGAGGAGCAAACAGGAAAGAGACTGGACGTCCTGATGGAGGAGATATTCTAGTGATTCCGAGGAGGAAAATTCCGAAATAGATTTGTGTGAAGGTAGACCCAAGACAATGTTGTTGCGTCACTACCAGGAGGTAAGATGGCTCTGACTGTTCCTTCCTGAGGAGAAGACACTCATTCCCGTAGCTGCTTGACAAGAACTTAAGACAAACATTACCTGTTTAAAGCTCTGGTATTAAACATGATATGTTCATAGAGATCACTACAGCTACCCTTTAGGTCTGTTTCTTGGCATGCGACACTTTTTTTTTTTTTGGAAATAGTTCCAATTATTGTAAAAACAAATTCATAGCATCATAAAACAGTGAAAAATGGTGACCACCAGTCATCAGGTTGATTTAGTTTTCTTTGCCTTAATTTCTCTTTTATTAATATATTTTTGCTCACCAAGTTTGATGGGGAATAAAAAAAAAAAAACACGGATACTAATATTCATACAGCTAATGAGGACAATTGTTTCCACATGTTTACAACATGCTACTCTGCAGAAGCACCACGTAGCCTGTACTAACTGATTTAGCTGATAGGAAATGACTTCCACTCTCCCTAAACTGCTGGCGAGCTGCCTGCTCGGCCGCCTCAAAGATAAATGACTGTGTATTAGGAGTTGGTTGAGCCCAGGTGTCTACTCTTTCCCTGTCAACCAGCCAAGTGGTGAGCATCCATGTAAACTACTGTCACGTTTGCCGTCCAACATGGCCGCCTACCTTCCTCCCACTAATTGTCTGGTTCCCACAGTTCTGCTGCCTTCACAGTCTCTGAAAAATCCCCTCGCGCTCATGGCTCATCCATCAGCCAGTGACCTTGTCAGAGTATATCGCATGAATAGGCTCTATATTTCTCATGAAGAGGTAAATGGCTTATTAATTACTTATAAGTTGACCCACACTCAACACTCCGTTACACACACAAAATGACAAATAAAAAAAAAAAACGATTTTAAGAGAGAGGAGCCAATAACTTTAACAATCCTGTGAATGTACCGGGTGTGTAAGACCAGTGGTACTGACCTTGAATCAGTGCAGCATCCGTTTCATGCACAAGTCAATTGTTTTTATATTGTTTTAGAATTTATATGAGTTAAATTCCCAATTCCCCAATAGTTAAGTCGAACACAACAATGAGTGGCGCTACGCTCAGTACAGAGCATTACAGTAAAGTTCAGGATTGCAATTTAATATCAAGATTTCTGATATCGATTCGATTCATTGGAGATAAACCTCTGTTCTCATGCTTTAAAAAGATAAGCTTCAAAGTATTTTGCTATTGTAATTTTTTTAAATTTCAACATGTTTATGTGACAGAAGAGATTGGCTCTATCAAAAGATCATATATAATATTAGAGGTTTAACCAGGTCAAGTTTCTTAAAAATGCTTGTGAAGCAGCCAACGGTACTAAAAATCTGACTTTTTGGGCAGCTGTGGTCAGCTCCATCTTGCCTCAGTAATGTCACAAAGTCCAAGGATTGTGATTGGCTGAAGTCTTACTGGCACTGCATCACATGACCAACACATTGCAGCACAGAATAGTATTTTAAGGTATAAAATCGCACAAGAAAAATTAGATTATTTAATTTTTAATAAATTTGCAAATATTTTTTCTTATTGGTAATACATTAAACACATTTTATGTTATATACATTTGTACTACAACAAGTACTCATTAATGTTGGGTCACTTAATGCCTCAATACAGGATATTTCATTATTAACACAATGGGTGACATAGATTCATTTCAAATGTATGAATATAATTTAGTATTACAATGAATATTAAATTCAAGCATTTCATTTTCTAATTATTGAAAATATC
Organism: Gouania willdenowi; assembly: GCF_900634775.1. Classification (NCBI taxonomy): domain Eukaryota; kingdom Metazoa; phylum Chordata; class Actinopteri; order Blenniiformes; family Gobiesocidae; genus Gouania; species Gouania willdenowi. Next base: position 24,071,454 of record NC_041046.1, on the reverse strand, counting down.
AGAAGAAGCTGGCCCAACAATATGTTTTTTTCCCTCGTTGATTAGATAATAACATTTCTTATGCTGATCTGAATGTTTGCAATACAACATCGTGTTTCAAACCCAAAACCAAATTATTATGTGATGAATTTTAATATAATCTCTATTTTTTCTTTATTCAGATATTAAAAAAAAAAAATCTGACTGTTACACGAGTGTTACATTTAATGTGGTGGAAACTCGCATACCCAGAAAGCTTCACTCAGCTGTGCTTAGGCCTTGGCATATCCTGCAGCAGACTGCCACTCCACTGATTCTTTATTATAACCCAGTAAAAATGCATCGGTGCATGAACTCACTCCTCAGCCATAACATTGCGATCACTGATTGACAGGGTTGAAACCTAATGGGTGGAGCAGGCCATCTCTGAAATCTGATAGGACCCCTAAGTGGCAAATGAAGTGATTGACAGCTACACTGTGACTGAAAGTGTCACAAAACCTACTTGTCCTGACCACATTATTTTAGAGTTAGAATTCGATCTTAATGAATTTTAATTTTGTATTCATGCAAATGTTTCCAAAAGTTGAGCTATGTTGGTAAAAAAAAAACCAAAAAAAAAAACCCAGTGTATGCGTAATGATCTACTTCCTACCCAAAACCATCAATTTTCTCTTTCTCATGACACCTAATGGAGAATGGAATATCATTTATTGAGCATTTTATTAAACGTCATTTGTTGGAAGGAGAAGAATGGGACAGCATGACAAGTTTAGTGAGTTGGAAAAGAAACACCATGTGTTATGTGTCTAATCTAATCCAGCATTTGTGCTGTGTCCAGAACAGACGAGTCTGATTCACAAAGGATCTACTTTGCAATTTAAAGCTATATATTATTAGTGTGATGTAATTAAATGTATTGTTTTTAAAGGTACTGTTATGGCTGAACCCTAATCTCAATTTATTAGTTATTTAGTTCTCAACCTTTTTTGCTCAAGTGCCCCCTTTCTCTCATTTCTGAATCCAAGTACCCCCTTTGTCCAACAACAACATTTTGTAGAAAACGATTTAAAAATAAGTATAGAGTTCATCAGTAAAATCAATTTAAATCATCAACAAACACATTACATCAACAACATGACCAACTAAAAACGATATAATAACAGTGTGTGGCTAGCACAATAAAATCACTGTGGTGATCACTAATCACCGTCTTTGACACGCCCACTCATGAATATGCATAAGTAGGCCCCAAGCGGTCCAATTTCAGAACTGCTCAGAAAGTGACTTTTCAGAGGCTAAAACTCTGGAAAACATGCGAGTTTGGGAAAATGAACCTCAAATACTATGTTTTTGAACAAATTGTTTGTTGTACTATTTTTTTTTAAAAAAAGAAAAGAATAATAATTTAAAAAATTCCAAAATGTACTTAATTTTTCAGAATTTTCAGGCGACCCCCACATGGGGTCCTGACCCCAAGGTTGACAAAAACACTCATTTAGTGGCTCCTGAGTAGTTTTGTTTCTATAGTTTCTATCATTTTCAGTCATATCACACACGAGGTGACACTATAGACACTATATTAGTTAATTTTCCTCTCTCTCTCTCTCTCTCTCTCTCTCTCTCTCTCCCTGTAGTGCTATCCAGTACCCCCATTTGAGAAACAATGGATTACTTAAAATTGCCATTTAGTGTCAATATCAATTAAAAAAGCACTGATCCTGTTTTGTACCTATTTGTACCTATTTGGAGGGTGTGTGTGTGTGTCTGTGTGTCTGTCTGTGTGTGGCAGAGTGAATGCCAGTGATCCCAGCTGTTCACCCCATGCTCACTTACCACCAGATAATCGATCACACAGCTCTGTTACAGCTGACTACACTGCCGATTTAGTAAAAAATCAAAATAATGCACCACTCTGTTACTTTCACTTGGTTCATTTTCATTGTCTTTCTATCTCTGAGACATTTACTCAGCCATCTGCAGCTCCAAAGACTCACGCATGACCTGAACCAGAGCTGACAAATTCATCATATTATTTAAAGGCTATAGCGTCACATCCTCTAAAAACAAAGGGAGCAATCAATTACTGCAAGTGTGCAACTGTGGTTTTTAGCTGCATGCCTGAGGTCATTAATTCCCCAGTGTGGAATACATGAGGCCTTGCTTAACCTAATGGAGGCAGCACAAGTGAAAAAGGTGCACTTTTCGGGGCATGCAGCAGGACGGGGGCTTTGTAAATGGCGGTGGGACCTCCTGTCACCAACGGGTGTTTATACTTCACACTCGCTGGCTGAAAACTTTGAAAGAGTCAAATAAATAATCCTACTTCCTTTATTTCGAGCTGTATTACACAATGTTTGACTGGACTGTATTGATGAGAGGGTTGGGGTCAATTACATTTTTCAGTTACGATTACGTTTTCACTCATCCATGTTCAATTACAATTCAATTACAATTACAGCAACCAGCAATTTTTCAAATTAATTTACAATTATTTTGTTTATCTACAGAGCATCAACTGCAATTACATTCTCAATTACTAAAGTTCAATTACCGTATTTTTCGGACTAAAAGGCGTACTTAAAATCCTTCACAGTGCGCCTTATAATCAGGTGCCCCTTACGTCTGAAATTAATATGTCATTAATATGAAATTAATATGTCAAAATGTTTTACTACAACTTTGATAAACTATGAAGCTGCACCACTTGATGGATTTTTGGCGCTTCAGGGCTACCGTAGTAAGACTACCGCAGTGATGTGTACAGTACTATGCTTCAACATACTGAACTGAAAAAGTGAGTGTAATGTTCTATATTTTATGTGTTAAACCTGGACAAAGTTGAGAATTATTGTTAATGAGTTGAATAAAGTTTGACTTATCTGACTATTTAGTTTTGCTTAATGAGCATTAATAATAATAATAATAATAATAATAATAATAATAATAATAATAAAAATTTATAATAATAATAATAATAATAATAATAATAATAATAATAATAATAATAATAATAAATAAATAATAACAAACCGGTGCGCCTTATAGTCCTTTGCGCCTTATGTATGAAAATAGACCCGGTCGGACCCATTCATTGATAGTGAGCCTTATAATCCGGTGCGTCTCATAGTCCGAAAAATACGGTACAATTACTCACAATTACTGAGCCAGAAATAAATAAACCAATACAAGTTAGAAAATGTCTATTTCTACGGTTGCCGTATGAACAACCCCCAGAGCTATTGGTACACGACGTAGCGTCTTAGGTTTAGGTTTAGGTTTAGGGTTAGGTTATAACCCTATATCACAATCATTTTTAGGGTTAGAGTTAGGTTTAGTCTTGGTCACGTGACCTAAACTGGCCAATGAGCAGCGCTGTATAGGGATGGAATGTCGGTATATTGATACGGCAACCGTTCAGATAGCCACTGCCTAAAAGTGAACCTTCCTCTTATGTTAGCTTTCTGTTAGCATCTCTTATGATAACGGGTCCTAAATCAGTTGTAAAATACACTAAACATAAATATCTATTATCTAATTTATTTCTTATCTATTGGTTACCATGTTAGGCATCCTAATCAATGAAAACATAGGTTTTAATATTTTTGGTGTGGGCGTCTGAGTCTTTTTTGTATCAGTATACCCCTCAATAATGTTTTTTTTTTTAAAAGGTAACTTGTGGGAAAGCTTGATATTAGAACAGATTCAATAATTGTTAACTACCTGTACATATGTGTGGAACTGTATATAGAACTGTAACATGGTTCCCCAGTTATGCTTTAAATGATAATTGACATTTTTTATAGAATTTTTATGGGCAATTAAAATTACAAACTCAATTATCCAAAGTCAATTACAATTTAATTACGAGAGCAACATATTTTTCAAACGACAACTGCAATTATAATTACGACATTATTGTAATTAATGATCAATTATGCGATTGCAATTATAATTGACCCCAACCCTGATTGATGACAATGCAATACAAAAACGTATCACACAAATGTTTACCTAGGAAATGCTTGAATTAATGAAATATTTATTTTTTTTGTGCCAATTTTCAAACAAACACAAAAAAAACCAAACCACAACTGGGTTCAGTTTGGTTTCTAAAAATTAAACAGATACTCTCTGAAAGCAAATCATTTTAGTTATTCAACTATTTATTTCATTTCTAAAGTTGAAGTGAAGTATCAGAGGTTACAATATAGCGCTGACTGTAGAAATGTGTATATTTTCCGTGCACAGAATTCACACTCATTCCATAAGCATTTTTCCCGGCTAGTGGTTACAACAACCGACTCTAACCATCAGAGATATCTCAAGTGTTTTCTGATGACTTCTTACGCCTCGGCAGCAGCTGCTAGGGCGTGACAGCGTGGAAGAGCCTGTGGTTTACCGTCAAGAAGTGAGGTTGGCCTTGATCCTGACACATAGGCACCTGCTGGGATTAGCCAGAGGTTACTCAGGCAATTTCAACACAGTGCTGACATACAAAATCAGACTCAAAAAAATAAAATTACAGTTAAGTAGAAATGCTCACATAGCTACCACATAATCCTACCTGTCATTTTTATATCTCAAAATTATTGCGTTGATGTTTTGAGTTCTGGTGTTTTTTTCACATTGATTTCTGATAACTCTACTCACTTTAAGATTTTGCTTTATCTGTGTCTGTATATTACATCATAATGGAGATGTACATTTTTTAACAGAAATATTCAATAGCCGCTAAGAACTAAAAGATTCAAAGGAAATGAAAAGACACTGAATAAAAAAACTAAAACATGAGTAAAAACCAAAACCCAAACCTTAACACTACTATTTTTTATTGAGGTAGTTGTAAAGAGCTTCCTGCAGGACTCAAACTCATAATCTGTGACTGATATCTTACAAAAATGCAATCATGCTGGCAAATGGAAACAATCGCTGAGTATACCCAGCCAATAGGCTTCGACTTCCTGTTTTTGAGACTGTCAATCAAAGTGAATGCAGAACTGTGCACGGAAACAAGGCCGCGCGTCACAACAGCAAACAGGTAAATATGATTTTGGCTCTTACCTGACCCATAGACCTATATCAATGCGACCCGATGCAAACTTGTTTTGTTCCGCGATGCGTGTGCAGAAAATGAGAGGCGTGGCTTCTGGTAGATGGTCAGAGGCAGTGGGAGGAAGTGGAGCTGTTGAGGGCGGGGCATTGAGACGTTTCTCAGAAACTCTGGATATCAGCTTTAAGATGCAAGAATATTGGTATTAGGAAATAGAAAAATAAAAGTACCCAAATGCGTATGTTAAGAATCCAAAGTTAATTAATCGATTTTTATTTTCTTTGATGTTTGAATATGTGTTTATGTCTTCAGTAAGAAGTCATTCATACTTGGAGCTGGAAGCCCTGGACTGTATTAGCAAATGACTAGAACTTTGTTTTAATTTATATCTTCCCATTAAGCCTGCTCACATGAAAGAATGATGACTTCCTGCGAGATGACTTTTGAAGCGAAGTACTTGAAAAACAAAGATTTGATTGTTCCTACATCCCACAGGCTTGACTGCAGATGAAGGGTTGGTGTGGTGACTGAGGTGTGAGAATCATCGCTGGAGCAAATGTTTGGCCTGACACATGAACCGTGTCCGTGACGTTCCCTCTCCCACAGACTTTTCTTCTCTGTTTCTTATCGTTGCTCTGATATGCAGCACTTTGAAGAATAAGAGAGTGTTCACAGTGGATATTGGATCATTAAAAACTGGCAGTTACTGTTGTCTGTGTTGGTTTGAGGGAATAGGGAGCGTTGTGCTCTTTGTTTAAAACATCATTTGGCAATCACTTCTGACAAAATTCACTTTCGGCCACCAGATAAATAATTTCCATGTGTGCACTTAATATAATCAGATCTTAAAATTGCAGTACACTGTTTTTAAATTGTTGCCACAAAAAGAAAGTTTGAGTTGTATTAATCGTGTTAATTGCAATAACTCTTAAAACTCTATTCTTTAGACTTTAGTCGCCGTATTCACAAATGTCTATTAAAAAGAATACAGCAGTTATTTCACAATTGTCCTCCGAGGTCACATGTCTGTGCAGTTTATCATTCATCTGAGTGTTGAACACATGTTTCTCAACTTCTCTCTTAGTCATATTACAGCCGAAAGCTCCAGGCTTGTGTATTTCTTGTTAAGGGTCACAGGCAACTTTGACCATTTCCCTTCTTCTACGCACTCATGTTGTTTTAAACTCTGAGTTAACCAAAGATTGATCTGAAGAGTGGCTGTATTTGGGGACTACCATTCGTCATAGGAGGTGAAAGGGGGTGTTTTTCCCCCCAGCCTGTCACCATTGATGAATCCTCACTCAAGAATCCACTGTGGAGGCAAAGCCGGCTTTGGCCTCACTGAAGAGTGACTGAATTTCCTCTCCTTTTTTTTTCTCCCTTTTGGCAAGATACTTTGAATTGAGATACAACCTTTTGTCCATTAAGTACATTATTGTATATTGTCTTTATTTGTGGAGACAGAACCAGAAGGTTTTTCTATGTTGCCTTGGGAGAAATAAATTTTCCGAGCAACTATTTTCAAATTTGCTTCGTGCACATCCTCTGACCGACTCTGCGCTCCTCAGGGAGAAGGGTCTGCCTTTGCACTTGTTTATTTCCAAGAAGAGAGTAAATAAGAGAGCTGTTAATCATTTCCACCCACCAACCACAAAGTTCAGATCAGGGTTTCACTTTTATTGGCCTTTCCTGCAAATGACAAGCAGCATAAATGAAGCCCATCAGGATTTGAGAAAAAGGGCTTGGTTTTAACATTTCTATCAAGGTGTTGTTGCATGTGGAGCTCTGTGCTAACAGTACAAATTCTACCTACTGCACTATGTTTGTTGGCTGGATTTTAATGGGACACCACCAAAACAGGATTCGAGATGGTTTCCTGAAAGCTACATGAGTTTTGCAACAAATGACAGACAATACTGATGTTTGCGCTGACATTTGAGCATTCGCCAGCTGATTTCATCACAACCACAGATAAAACCCCCCCAAAAAAATCTTCTCTCTGCTCACGGTGATGCTCCCCCACCCACTTCTTCTATTGAAGTTGATTTAAGGGTCAAAGAACTTCTTCAGAATCCAAAACTGTATTCCAGATGGTGATGACAGAGCCGGATTAACACTCACATAGGCGTGTTTCCACATTCTGCTTTTGATTTTTATCTATTCTGTAACGCTGGACCTCTACAGTAAGTTTCAGGATAATAATCAAAGTTTTCTGAAGAAAAGTTCAAAGATGACTCCATTATAAGCCAAAAACTACAAAGCAGCTTTATCACTCTATGTAAAAACACAATATCAAATACTAGTCTTTAGATTTTAAAGGAGAGGAGGAGCATAACTTGGTGCTGATCTGACAAATATTGTATTGTTAAGTGAGCCATGGCAGCTGTCGACATTTTATAGACATAATGAAGGTGCTGCATTCCTGCGCTGCTACACTTTCTATTCAGGTCAAAACTCTCCCACACGCACGCACACACACACACACTCTTGTGCTGTTGTGGCCTCCCTTCAAGATGTTAAAATGTACTGTATGTGAGCATTTTTTGGCAAAATGTAAAATAGCAAATCCAAAATAGAAATACTTATTAATGTGTTTGTGTACTTTTCGATTATCACTCATTTCTGATAATACTTGTCAAACAAACACATCCAAACCATTTGAAAAGGCAAAATGAAGCCTATTTTAATTTTTTGACCTATATAACTACATTTTTGCTTACCTCATCACTTTAATATCACTACCTCATTTTTTTTTTTTTTTACCAACTTGCTCCATGCTTTTTTTTTTCTGAGAGCAGGTGAGTCAGAGAAAATGAACTTTGGGTGACTTACTGGCAAAGATAACATTTTCTTGACTGTGACACTTGTGCTGACCTACGATAGAAATGAATTAAGTATTGTTATGATATAATAAACAATAAGAACCTCTGACAGCAGCAACCCTTTGAAATATTTATCCAAACTTAATCCAAGTTTGGATGAAAGATACAGTGGAAGACATTACAATCACTCAATAAGATCTGCCTGCAGCTCAAAAACAAACTGGGATAGTTTTGCCAGAGCGAGAAGAGAGAGACAAACTCATTTGTGTAAATATATCAGTCAAATTCATATCTGTCGTTAACTCAAAAGTTGGCAACTTCAACTTTGTCCCAGCTTTAGATTTACTGTCATTGGTGCAAACTCAAAGTTGAGCTACTATGATTCAAACCATCTTTTTTACGACCTCCATCCTTGTTTTTCACTCTCACCAAAACAAACAAAAGTGGCAAAGTCAAAGAAAGTGTGAAGAGCAACATTTGTAACATTAGTCACAACCTACTCAGGAACTCAGCCTGTGCTGTCCAGGGTAAAGCAGAGGAATCATGGACTTTAGCTCCTCCCCCTGTTTGGTGAGTTGTGAGTATTTGAGCCTTCAGGAGAAAGACGGTCCAACATTATAGATAGAGACAGAGGAACAAGGCACCATACCCTACCAGAGTCCAACTACAATCCACCACTTGGTACTCAGGGGTGCGAGTTTTGCTTCTCATTCAATTCATTGCTCAGCTGTTCCTTCAGAAAGAGGAAAAAGGCCCTTATTATATTTTCTCTGATGTTTGTTTGCTTTCTTTATCAGTGGTTTTTTATTTTTCACTGTGTAACTTTTCATTTTCCAGCTGTGGACTACTATCATATCTGATCGGGACTTTGTTGAATATACTTCCTAATGCTGACCGAACTGTGTGGAGCCATGTCCGTGGGGTCAGACGTCCGGGATCTGACGCTCCTACCATCAGTACCTCCTTTACCATCCTTACCAGGAGCTGGTGGAGGCTGTGGGATGCCTGTTAACAGCAGTCAGTGGACCCAACTTTTAGACCACCACCCTGGCTCCCCCTACAGCTCTCTGCCTTCCCATCCCTCCCTGATCAAGCAGGAACCAGGCTGGGGGACAACAGACTCAATGGAGGACCCTCCCTGTGGACTCGGGGCTTTTACAGTGCATTTCTCAGGCCAGTTGACCGGCACGGGCCCCTGTCGAATCGGAGCCTTTGGAGAGCCTAACACAAGTCAACCAAGGATGTTTACAAATGGAGCCTACCTGTCCGGCTGTGTGCAGGATGGTCCTCCTTCACCCAGGACCCAGAGTAAGCCTCATCACACTCGATCAGTCTGAATTCATTTATTTACCAACATGCCATCCTGTAAATGCAGATTCTACTCAAATAATTTCTATGACAGACCCGAATTTCTAAAAAGGTGTTTCTGAGCAGGATGTAACGTGCTATTCAGGGTCAATTTACGGGTGCAACCTCATTCTTTCTGCTTTGCCTATATACAGTATCAACCAAGTCATTGAAATAGTTAATATGCTGCTACTCCACCTATCAAGGAACAGGTTTGGGCCCACGAGGCTGTTAGCTTTTCAGATGTGTTTAGGTGGGACAGTAAAATCCAGCAAACTGAAGCCATTGCTCACTAATTCAACACATTACAATAAAATGGATATTTTATAGTGACATGTGATGATAGCCATTTAATATGATATCTTTTCTTAAACAATTCTTTACAAGTAGTTTGTAATATGCTAATAATAGCCTTCACTTTCTGTATACGACAACACAGCACAAATACTGATGCATTTATGCATATGTAATGTTGGATGGTTGAAGGTCAAAGCAAGAAAGCTGCAGGGATGCGTGCTAAGGTTTCCTCTATTCTATAATATACTATTGAATATGATAAATACTAAGAATCCTTAAAATAAATGTAACTTCTAGTTTTAGTCTATCTCATGTGTGCTCTGTACATTTGCTTGAAACAGGCTCTGCAGCATAACAGTTCATACTCAGACATCTAAACTCTTAACCTGTCTGCTGATGTGACGTTCACTGACTGGATTAAAGGCAGTAAGCCTTGCTTGCTTAGTAAAAAGTTATCTGTAAAAAAAAAAAAAGATAAAATACTTTATAATTAGTATAGGAGTCTGAAAACTGACTTTCTATTGAACTTTTTTGCATTTCTCTCAGACCCGGGTCAGGACACAAGATGCAGTCTCATACAAATCTGTATATATATATATATATATATAAATATATAAAAAAAGGAACATTTAATAGATTCTAAAGAATCATCACTCTTTAAAAACAATTATGGTTAATGTTAGCTCCTCTCGGTCCATCTGCATTGTATTTGCCAATAGTCTTTTTCCACCTGTAACACGACCACAGGACACAAAATAGATGAGAGAAATAGTATGCTTTAAAGGAAAGAGGATTTAGTTGTGTGATAAATGTCTCTCAGTGGTAATGCTGCCTGGCTCAAAAGCCTCTACGCAGGAGATAAATGGAACTGACCACATACTGAAGACCTTAAAAGCTTTAAAACATTAAAATTATTTGTGAGATAATAAAAATGACTCGACAAGGCAGACATTTTTTATTTTTTTTTGCTTCCCTTCCTTTTGGCTTTTCTCCCAGGTTATGGAGCAGTCGGTTTGGACGGCAACCCCAGTTATGGTCACACGCCGCCCCACCACAACCCTCAACTCTCCAGTCTTTCCTTCAAACATGAAGATACGCTGCCACCACTAAACAACATCGGTAGGTATACATCAGTGATTTGTTTTTATTTCACTAAAAAAACTACAATAAACACAAATATGGAGAAGCTTTAGTAACACTGCACACACATTTATATTTACACAGTCTACATATTGCTTAACATTATTACATTTGTTAACTCTGGCGGTTATTATTCAATTGGCTTTGTGCTACTCTGTTTTAAAGTATAGGTCTATAAAGGAAAATAAATGAAAAGTTCTATTGCAAAAGCAGTTAAGTCTGTTCTTTTTAAGACATTTTCAGAAAATTTGTTGATGATATGAGTCAAAATAAAGTTGAGCGGCTTTGCCCAAGAGGAGGAAATCACCTCTCAAATTTGACTTGACTCATATCACCTAAATTGAATTATGAAAAACTCATTTCCTGAAAGCGTATAAAAATGGAGTTGTCTGCTTTCCCAAAAGAACTCTGCTGTTTGGTGTGTTTCTAACTGCTCTATTTCTCATTTGATGGGGGAAAAAAAGCTGGTGAAAGTAAAAAAATAAAAATAAAAAATGGATTGCTTTGATTTTCTATTATAGTCTTGATGTAAAAATATGTCAAATCAACTCTGGGATAGACATTATCATTTGGCAAATTGTAAACTGTGAGGCAAACAAAATCATTCTGATAACTTTATTTTATTTATGCTCTAATCATCCCTAACATTGTGATCACCTGCCTGATGTTGCACGCTAGCAGCTTCTCAGTTGGATTGGGCCTCATTGGCTAAACTTTTCTCCCAGTCGGCTACATCAATGACATCCTGAGTACAGGGGTGACCTAGAAGGCTTCAAATCCTTAAGATAAACCCATTTTCCTATTTTCCAACAAAAACATTGACAATGAACTATTTCTTGCTAACAGTGTGGTTGATGCTATTCACTATAACTGTCAGTGTGGTGCAATGGCCAGGGGTAGACTGGGACAAAAATCCAGGCATTTTCTGTCCAGACCAGCCAGTGATGCTCAATTATGTCTTAATTTTAATTATTATTCCCCCAAAAAACCTTAAAAGGAGGAAACTTTTAACTTTTTTTTTTTTTTTTTTTACCTTTTTCCTTTGCCCATTTTGCAACTTTCTTTGTCCAATTTTTGCCCCTTTTCAAAACTTTTTTCAGACTTTAGCTACCGTTTGCCAATAAATATATTTTCCCCCTATTTTTGTCCATTTTTTCCAGTTCTTTTTGAGACTTTTATCCATTTTTTGTCCTTTATTTAATTTGTTGGCTACTTTCCATCCTAATAAGCTACCTTTTGCCCAATAAATACCACTTGTTTCATTTTTCCCCCTACATTTTGCCTGTTTTTGTGTTGGCACAGTTTACCCTTTTTCACCATTGTTTGCCACATTTGCCCAAACCCCCCAAAAAAACAAAACAAGTAGCGGACCACCGGCCCACTTTGGGTTTGATGGCCCACTGGGACGATGCCCGATATGCCAGATGGCCAGTCCACCACTGGAAATGGCTGATTAGAAATTATTTTGGCATTTTTTTGTACTTTTTGGAGCTTGTATTAATTGTTGTAAAGCCTACGTCTGTAATAGTTGCATTCCTGTTGTGAGACATGTTTCTCATCCTCAGTGGACCAACAGTTTCCGGGTCCGAATCCCATGTTTGGTTGCCACAACCCTTCAGAAGCTTGTCCAAGCAGTCAGGCTCTGCTACTAAGAAACTACAACAGGTACCATCAGTTCTCTTTGCATTTTAGCATTGATGTCTTCACATTTCCTTTTAACACATTCCAGCATTCTACAGGGCTCGTCGTTCATAGGTTGATGTTCGATTCTTTTCTTCGACACCACATTCCTTGCTGGACAATTTTACTAGTGTGAACTTTTCCTGATCCCAGAATGAGCTCTGTGTTTGGCTCTGTGAATCCTAACTTGCTCTGAGGTTAAGTGCTGCCCACTGGTGCTCAGCAGGCCAAAACAAACACTAAATGATGTACTGCTGATGCATGGTGAGTTCACCTCAAGGAAAAATGAGGAGAAAGTGAGAGAGGCAAGTTGACATGAAGGTGAGGTAAAGAAGGGAAGGAAAAACCCATGTTGGAAAAGAACCTTCTTGACTTTCCATTGGGTTTCCAATTCAATTTGAAAGCACCCAATGAGTAATTTAGGATGACATTCTTAAGATGCCACGCTGTGATGTTATTAGAGAGCAGGAACACATTGGAACCCAAATACTGAGGCAGCAGCTGATAAGAAGCAGGCAACTGTAGGGATTTTAAAGCTCATGGCACAAACTGGAAACTCTCAGGCAGACTAAGGAGCATGCATGCACATGGACGCACACGCTCGTAGACGCAGATGTCAGATATCACGGAGTCTTTCCACAGTTTAACATAGCTGAGAGCTGATTAGTGAGCCATCACCATCGTTCCCTCAAGGACTTTTCAAGGAATGCCGTGCAGAAATCCCCAGAAACCGCTTCCCGCCATTAATGATACTGAGCACAGAGTGATGTCATGCGTAGGTCCATGGTGTACTAGGCACGGAGACACCCCCACCCCCGACATGGTGCTTTATCACACTCTGTGTATGGGTGTGTGTGTGTGTGTGTGTGTGTGTGTGTGTGTGTGTGTGTGTGTGTGTGTGTGTGTGTGTGTGTGTGTGTGTTATCTGCCAAGGTAAAGAATGGCTTGATGCCCATGCCTTTTTTAATGAGGCTGATGAGGGCTGTTTGGGGTGGACAGGAACTGTTAATAAAAAAACCATTCGGAATTCCCCTGAACGTAACATTTTCACTTCCGTACATGGAAAAAGATACCACGAAAATCATACTTCAACAACATTTATCCCAGGCTTTAAAGGGATCAAACGTTCAATTTGAAAAAAATCTTTTTGCATGGTAAATTACACTCATTTTAAAAAATGGTGTCCTTTACAGTGATAACTTGTACCAAATGGCATCCCAGCTTGAATGTGTGACCTGGAACCAAATGAACAACCTGGCATCTTCAATGAAAAGGTGAGTCTGCTCTCTTTCATCCCCAACAAAACATAACAAAATAAAAGTGTTTGCGGATGGACAGAGGAGAAGGAAGAGGAGGATTTGACCAGATGGCTGTTGGATCTCTGCCCAGAGAAAAACAGTGTAGGAGGAGGGAAAGCACTGTGATAATTTTATGAGCAACTACTGCTTGTTTTGAAACGTAAAGTGAAGCGAGGACAGCTTGACTTGACCTCAGCTTGTAAAATACTTTTGGTCTACCTAAAACACTGGCTTCAATCAAACATACTTTGTGTAAAACAAAACATACAGGAGAATCAAATAGTGACCCATTCCAACCTGCAACAAGTAAAAAAAACACGCATATTACAAAGTTTTTGCAGGCAACAAATGAGGGTGGGATGATATCATGTGTGACAAGATATCGCAATAATAAGACGTCACAAGACATACCGTCCTCGATGATATGAGTGGTAATGCGATATTGCGGAGTTCGGGGGTGTGCAGGGGCACCCCGGAGCTTTCTATCCCTGCTACATCCGTCCCAAGCGAGTGTGTCTTTCCAACTGGGAGACATAGTCAATGGTCAATGGTTTCAATTGGTTCCACAAAATTTGACGTGCTAATATTGTTGAAAACCAACATGTTAAATCTGTGCTGTGTAGACTGTTCTAGTTTGATGTTTTTTTTAAAGAAAGTTTCTATGCAAAGTTAGACTGGCATGAATTGTCAGTCTCTATTTTTACTTTCTATTTGCAGAGTGGCACTTTTTGCACTTTTAGTTGAAAAATAAATTGGTTTTGTTAATGTTATTGTTCATCCCATATTTTATATTCACTGGAGTTAAAAAGGTCATAACTAACGTAAGTATGCAAGTATGTCCAGAGTTAGTCAAATAAAAGTATTGTAATTTTCCAAATTCCATTTTTTTGGTCCTTTTTTTCTTTTCCATATTGTTATCGTGAGCCCAGTGTCGTATATCGTCCCGTCCTTGAACTTTGTACATTGTCCCACCGCTAGCGACAAATTATAATCCTCTGTTGGCTAATGATGCTAAAACCATAACGAGACAATTCTGAAAATGAAATACATTTTTACAATTGCACATGGGTCTATCCGGTAGGTACAGCTGTCATTTCATTATATGTGCATGACATTCATTTTGACTATCTACTTGCCAGCAGTCACACAACCAGCTATGACAGTGAACCCATAGCCCCGCCCCCACCCATGCTCGTCAGTGGTCAATACCACATCCACACACACGGTGTCTTCAGGGGCCTTCAGGTCAGTGACAGCCTGTTCACTTTTGTGCAAACACACACACTCACATAAAATATACACAGTATATACTAGATGGTTCCCTGAAAGCCACTCTTTTATATTTTCTCTTTCCTGCAGGACTTCAGACATGTTTCCAGCATCACTTCTCCTGTGACGAGGTCTTCAGAAGCCAGTGAGAAACGTCCATTTGTATGTTCTTATCCCGGATGCAGTAAAAGGTACTTCAAGCTGTCACATCTGCAGATGCATGGCAGGAAACACACAGGTATGACTGATGTGTAACCTATTTCTAGTGTCCATCCCTAGATGAGGTGTTGACTGTGGTGGTTCTTTTTCACAGGAGAGAAGCCGTACCAGTGTGATTACACAGACTGTGGCCGCAGGTTCTCTCGTTCAGACCAGTTAAAGAGACACCAGCGCAGACACACAGGTGAAAACCTTTCTGCAATTTGAACCCTGTGGAAATCTGAACAACTCTACATATTTATGCATAAGATTACCTTTAAACACAGAAAGCAGAATTGAAAATAGCTATGCATTAGTGACTTAAAGTGTGTTTAATGGTGATCTGTTTGCCAATCCTGTATCAAGACTACAGCTGTTATTTAGGATACAAATACTATGACAGAGTAATCGTAAAATGTTGTTACAAAGTTTAAAAAGGGGGGAAAAAAATCGCATCTTGTGTTCTAAATAAATGTATTTTAAATTTTAAATCTAATTTTATCCATTTGTATTTATTGTGGTTCAGTTCACAAACAGACCAGTTAAGACCGGGTTGATTGTTGGTCACCTTTTTTTTCTCACAGTTCACATAGAACTTTTCTAGATGTTTGGTATAATTATTCATATTACAGTAAGTTATCTATGAAATGTATGTATGTTAAGTTAGTTAGTTTTGTTGTTCTGACATTTAAAAAACGCATTTCAAACCGTGGATCAGTGGTAGAGTGGGTCGTCCAATAACCGACGGGTTGGGGTTCCAATCCCGCTCCAGCCAAGTTATTGTCATTGTGTCCTTGGGCAAGGCACTTTACCCACATTGCCTAGTGTGAATGTGTGTAGCGGTGATCAGAAAGGCTGATGGGACATTATGGTAGCCTTGCTTCTGTCAATCTGCCTCAGGGCAGCTGTGGCTACAATAGTAGCTTACCACCACTAAGTGTGGAGTGAAAGAATGATGGCCTGTAAAGTGCTTTGAGTCACCAAAATAAATGATATAAATCCAATGCATTATTATAATTTATTAAAACCTGGCAATTACAATCAACATTTTCTATTGGCTGAGAATGGTGGTTTGAGACGTTTTGGTGGTCTCTTACATCATGAACAACCACTGTTAGCTCCGCCCCTCCTATGAAAACGGATACCTGTGGACTCTGCAATCTGATCAATCGGCGAGTAGGTTGGATTGAGAGAATTGTGAATAGTTATAGTGCGTTTTGAATAGATATTTAGCATAGCATTGATTGTTCCTTGGAGATATACTTTATGTATCATTGGGACACGGTAAGGATGAATTTGCTTATTTTCCCGCCTAAAATCTGATTAAAATGTCAGAAGTGGCTATCCATTCGGTCGCCATATCAATATACCGACATTCTATCCGTAGGCAGAGCACCTCATTGGCCAGTTTAGGTCACGTGACTAAGACTAAACCTAACCTAATTGTTACGATATGGGGTTATAACCTAACCCTAAACCTAATCCCAAGACGCTATGTACGTGTACTTCGGTAAACGTACCAATAGCACCAGGGGTTGTCCGTACAGTACCCGCACGAATAGACACTTTCTTAAAATGCATCAGCCTGTAAAGGCAATTGTTTAATGCGTTTGTCCACTGTCCATGGACATCATTGCAAGTCCCTACCTGACAATGACCATCTTTTTCCCTCCATCTATGTCTGCCATGATTTCACACATATTTTCGTTTGTGTGTGTGTGAGCAGGGGTGAAGCCCTTTCAGTGTGAGACGTGTCAGAGAAAGTTTTCACGGTCAGACCATCTTAAGACGCACACTCGGACTCATACAGGTAAAACAAGTGCGTATACTTTTTTTTCTCTACCTTCCCATTCCTATATATCAGAAAGTATTTACATGTTGAGAAAGTCTTAATTTGAATAACAAAATAAGAGTTCCCTTTCAAGCAAATCCCTCTCTTGTGTTTTTCCTGGTACGTCGCTTCTCGTCAGGTGAGAAGCCCTTTACCTGCCGCTGGTCCAGCTGTCAGAAGAAGTTTGCCCGCTCTGACGAACTGGTGCGCCACCACAGCATGCACCAAAGGAACCAGACCAAGCTGCAGACTGCCATCTGAGCAGTGTGTGGAGGAGGAACGTGACAATATGTTGTTCCAGTTAGAGTCGCCTGGAGCTTGGTCAGCAGTTGTGTTGCCTTTCAACACAGCTGTGGTTCGCCTGAGCCAAACAGGCACCGCTGGGAGAACAAACGCTCTGACAATGGCAGAAGGAATCTTCAGGATGCTCTTCAAACAGCACTCAGACCATTCCATTTAGACGTGGAGCACACAATACTCCATTCATTCTGAGCCAAGAGGACAATATGAGAAGCATTGTGAACTGTTGTGATTTTCTTTTTTGTATAGTTTAGTACACTTGCACTGGCATTTCAAAGTTTCCCCTTAAAAAATCTGCTGGACTTTGTAAACTGGACTGAGGGAATTAACCATTTCCAAGCTTTGCTTTTGGAAATGTTGATATTTGTTACTGTTGACTTACACCTTAAGCTCGCGAAACCATTTTACACAAGTGTGGTTTATCCACCCATACGGCATTTTTCATTCACACGTATATCTTCATGTGATATTAAGCTCACCCTGCACCTCCCTGCATGTTATACTGTGGTTTAACCAGAGAGCCCTTGAACCAGAAGCCCAAACTTTGAAAAAAATAAAATAAAATCTTTATTGAACAAAATCAGGCCAATGCACAGCAAATAATAATAGCAGTACAGCTGAAAGTAGTACTGCTACCACGCAACGTTTTTCCTGCTTATTTAGCACATCTTTTGACAGCAAGCTTGAATAGAAGACCATATACCGTATATAAACACAGTAAAACGGCCAGACAATAAATCAGAGAAAACTTGTACTTGTTTGCAATAAAACAGCTTTTGTTTGTACTGTTTTCAATCATTTTTGGGGGGTTGACAGTTCTTTCAAGTATATGGAAAAATGTGGTTTAGTTTTCAGAAATCTGCTCCAGTGTATGCAAATTTTGGCCACGATACTCACACAGTACACATGTACTGTTATGAATATATATATATATATACAGTACATCTTATTGAATAAGTAACATTTTAAGTGACTGAAAAAAAACAAACTTTGATTTGGAATTAAACTTGATTGGGATCCAAACTCCTATTCCTGGGCATGAAAAATGAAAATAATAACTTTTCACAATGTCTATTTCTGTGAGGAATCTTATGATGGTGCATGTTTATGCAGTAAAATATACACATCAAGATACATAAATTAAAAATTAGGGTTCAAGCTCTGGGGTGGACACTTGGGTTCTTTCTGTGTGGAGTTTGCATGTTCTCCCTGTGCTGTGTGGGTTTCCTCTGGATACTCCAGCTTCCTCCCACAATCCAAAGAGATGACTGGTGGGTTGATTGGAGTCTCTAAATTGCCCGTAGGAGTGAATGTGAGTGTTTGTGTGTCTGTGTGTGTGTTATCCTGCCATGGACTGGCGCCCTGTCCAGGTTGTACCCTCCCCCCCAACGCACAATGAGAGCTGGACCCCTGTGACCCTGAAAACAGGAACAAGCGGGTCGGAAAATGGATGGATGGATACATACAGTATATAAAATGTGTTGATTAACTTATACTTGAGCTAGGATTTTATTAATTAATAATTTTAATTGTAGGGGTAAAACTGGCCTGTGGTGGGTGTTGGTTGGTATTCCCCATATGATTCCCCTCACCTGACTAAAATCTTTTCGGGGTGTCATGTCCCCTTCCAACGTCCACCTGCCTCTCCACTGCAAACATCCATGAATAATCTTGGAATTTGTCCTATTTGGTACTTGTAAATTTCACATGTATCGTATGTTGAAAGGTTAAAAAAAAAAGAGTCTTGTCTGGTTAGAAGGCCACATATTGGAGGTGAAGGGATACGAGGGGTTACAGATAGTAGAACGACACCAATCAGTGACTCTGACAGCGTGCAGGCCTCACCCTTACACACACATCTTTATAAGTGCAAACATCTGGAGCCCAACAAATCTCATTAGAGCAGACACATACTTAAGTGTCAGCAGGCAACACTCCACTGACTGCACCTTCCTTTCTACATATTTCAGCCCCCAAATGTCAAGGCCTTGTGGAAACCTACTGCATCACTTCATTGTAGAATGACTCCTTCACACTTTAGCCACACGAGGGCAGTAGCAGCCTTTTCACTTCAAGTGCTGCTGCTTCAACAATGAACTTCTAGATGTTACTTCTCAATTTAATGTGTGTCCCCCCCTTTGTGATATTACAGTCACAATATTCTTGGTCGTACATAAGGAGAGCGGAAAAACAGGAAGGCCTGGTCAGCACATGGCCCATCAAATATACATGATGTGGATAGATTTGTGTGTCAGGTTGTGTGCAGCACCACTATAGGAGATGAGATGATTCAGCTGCAGCAGGTATGTTAATAAATCATGACTCAGAGCTGCTCTACGCCTCTGAGGGCTAATGATGTCACAAACGTGGAAAAGTAATGTAAACATGCACATGCAAGCGTGGTATATTTAGCCGTGGGTTAAAGCGTTCACACATGGCATGCATACACCACCGAGGGCATTGACTCACATATAGTACACAGAAACACATGAGCACCTGCACTCCTCCTTCCATTTCCTCAGCAGATTTTTACACTTTCCAAACCAGCACGGATTAAAATACCTTTCTCCTGTTTAAGGGTCACGGGCGGCTCATCCAAAGTAGTGATTTGAGTTGTTTTCCAATTCACGTAATGGCCATGAGAAAATATCTCTGTGATGTTCTGTTTTTCTTCTTCTTCCTGGCTCTTAATCCAATGCTCTTTGATTAAGAAAGGCTACTCTTTGTTCTCTCTCCGCAGGCCGTTGGGAAGCACAGGAAGATCAGAGGCACAGTGGAGTTGAACATTTTACTCACTCCAGTTCACTCTTCACTAGGGTTAAAGCTCCACATCTACTCCAGAATGGATCTGGTGTTTTCACTGACCCTAGATAACAACAAAAAACGTCATTATATCGGCCACACATATTTAGAAGGTAGTGGCTCCTATTTGGCCAGTTTAGGTCACGTGATTGGTCAGTCATTGGCCAGTTTAGGTCACGTGCCTAAGACTGAATCTTACCTTAAACCTAACTCTAACCCTAACCCTAAAACACTACGCATGTGTACTTGAATAGATATTTAGCATAGCATTGATTGTTCCTTGGAGATATACTTTATGTATCATTAGGACATGGTAAGGATGAATTTGCTTGTTTTCCCGCCTAAAATCTGATTAAAATGTAATCAGTGTAATCAATATACCGACATTCTATCCGTATGAAGCGCACCTCATTGGCCAGTTTAGGTCACGTGACTAAGACTAAACCTAACCGTAAACCTTTACCTAACCCTAAAAATTGTTGCGATATAGGGTTATAACCTAACCCTAACCCTAAACCTAACCCTAAGACGCGACGTACGTGTACTTCGGTAACCGTACCAATAGCAACTGGGGTTGTCCGTGTGGCAACCGTACAAATAGACACTTTCTACATAGAACAGCTGAGGTGTAAAGAGTACTGATATTTTCTGCTCAATAGAAGTACTGTTACTTGATTGAAATTGTACTCAAGTACAAGTACAAGTAAGTCATAAATGAAATACTACTTTTTAGTACAACTAAAAAGTAGCTAAATACATTAGCACTACTTTATTGTTGGTAATAAATCTTGCCGCGGTTCCCTTGCATACAGTAAACATGTACACAGTTAAAAAGGAAGCGACCACATCCACTACAATTAGAAATTAATTTATTTTCCACGAAGGCATCTGTATAAAATAAAAGGTATGTCAAAATGTACAATTTTTATTTTTTAAATAAAATAACACCAATGAATTCAATTAAAAATGAATACATTCTCAAGCACTAAGTATAGCTATATTTATTAACTGTAAAACGGAAAAACTAACCTCCATTCAATGCTGTTTTGGAACCGTGCATTACGTTTAATCTGATTGGTCGGTTGTGATGTGATGCGTTTGTTGTCTAGTCATTTCATTTTTTTTTGTAGTTTCCCAATGTTAGTTGATCATTTTAAAACCAAAAATAATAATTTACTCTGTAACAGTTGGGTGTACAAATGTAATGAATGACTTCTTTTAAAAGGTACTTAAGTACAAGTAAAATTACAGATTTAGAAATATACTCAAAAAACTACAAATACCTATAAAAGCAACTCATTTATAGTAACGTGAGTACTTGTAATCTGTTACTTTCACCTCTGTAGAACAGCATCCTCCACATTTACCTAATTTCCATCCAAATGTCTCCAAACGCAATAAACATGTGCATTGAATGTCATCTTGCCAAGCGTTCCCCTTGATCGGAAATGCATCAACACACTCTCGCTCTCACGTAAACACATACCTCCAGATGCCCCCTCAGCCGTACGCCTGGCTGCTTGCCTTTAAGGGGTGTCGGTGTGGGTAATCTCAGGTGACGCACACCTGGTCAAGCACAGCCCAAGACATCTGTAGGACAGCAGGCCCGCTACATCTTCCCAGCCTGCACGAACACATACAACAAACCCCAAAAACTAATCCTTTATAAGCTGCCTGCTTGAAACCCAATAATAACAAAGGAAGTAGTGTGTGAAAAGTGACGTTGTCATTGTTGATTGATTGATTGCAGGGTTGGAGTCAATTACATTTTCAAATTACAATTACGTCTTCAATTATCCATGCTCAATTTCAACACCATCCCAATTATGATGGCTGGCATTTTTTACAATTACAATTAGAAAGACAATTATCAATTTTCTCCTTTAAGTCAATGATAATTATGTCTTTGATTACTAAATTTTAAATTAATTTACCGTAATCACAACTACTGAGTTTTTAATAAATAAACAATAAAATGTAACCTCAGTTTGATCCATGTATCAAATCAGCTGTAAAACACACTACAAAATATGATCTATAACCTAAATTGTTTCTCATCTCTTGGTTATCTTGCTAGGCTTCCAAATCAATGGCAATATTAATATTTTTGTATATTTTACTATCTGAACTCTATTACTATTCATAACAATTACAACAGCATTTTTTTCCAATTACCATTACAATTACAATTGTAATTAATTACCAATTATGCAATTACAATGATAATTGATCCCAACCCTGATTGATTGATGTTCAGAGTTCATTCTGACAGCAATTTTTTTCATTTAGGTAATTTTTGTGTTGTTTGATGAAATGTTAGGTCATATTTCAGTCACTCATATTTCATCACTCTTTTTAGTTTTAGTTTATTTTAATGTCAACTAAAATTACTTTTACCGCAAGTACAAAAAACATTAACAACTAATACGTGCAATTATTATTTAACTGATTTGTATGTTTTAACTTCTAACAATAAGAATATATTTAACAGTATGTCACACCATTACACTTACAAGCATTTTTATTTTGTTTATTTTGAGACAAAATACAGCATTTTTTTAAATCTTGGTCTTGTTTAAGTCATGTGCTTAGTGTAAAATGACGACGAAAGCCAGAAGTTGACAAAATGAACACTGGTATTATTTTGGACTAAATGATTGAATTCAGTCCCATAGGTGCTTCTGACATCAGCGTGTAGCTCTGTCTGTGACTCTTTGGGCTAAAAAAGACGTTACTTAACCTCTGGCAACTGAAAAGGTCAATGCGCATGTAGCACACAGAGGCCTCAATGAGCCCTAAGGGATTGTTAACAGGGTCAAGGCCCCAGAGAGGAAACTTAAGAGAGCTACAAGGAGGCCCCACATGCAAAAACAATGCTGTGCCAACAGGAGGCGCTCTCTGGGAACGCTCGTGTGTGAAGTGAGGCGTGTTACTAGTTGTATTCCCAGACAGCATTCTGCCTCCTCCCCTTGGGCAAGTTCTCCTGTGCAGAGCTGCTGCTTCCCAGTCTGAGGGGCCTGGGGTTCTTGGGGGAATTCCCTGTAGTTTTGCAGGGAGCCTGAGGGGCTCCAGTGTGTGGGAGCTTTGGGAATGCTGAGGCCTCGGGGGCCTGGAGCTCAGATGGGGCCTAGAGGGTAAACTTTCTCACTCAGGGAGCAGAGATGGGGCAGATACAGCAAGACAGCAAAAGAAAAACACCTTGCGAGGAGTCTGTCAGATGCGCAGGCAGCAGCCGGAAGGATCCCGTGAGGGTTCTTGGGCAAAGAAACACACACATCTATGCATACTAGCATACTTCAACCCTGATATGTAGGACAGCAGAGGGGCAGACAGAGTGTTTGAAATGTTTCTCTCTCCTCTGAAACAACAGTAGGTCTTTCATCTTTTTCCTTTTTATTACCTCCTGCTGTCTCTTCTTTTCCAAAGGAAGACTCCTAACAGGATTAGATGTGTCTCTATCATGTGAGATACAAGATCACAAACCTATTCCTGCCCCCTGGGGAGCACCAGAATTAGAAAGGCCTTTCCTCTCCTGCTCTCTATACCAAAGGTTTTCACATGCCAGGACACAGGGAGAGTGAACCTGGGAAAAAAGAAGAGGAATTTCGACAAATGGAGCGAGAGAGCGAAGTATAGTCCAAAGAGGACATCATCTCACACCTCACTTTCAGGATCTCCAAAACAACTCAACTTTGTCAATGTTTTACTTTTTCTTGAATGCATTTTATGACAAAAGAAGCGTAACAGCCCGTTAGTAATGTAAAAATCTGCTTGAAGCTGATTTGGAGCACTCTTGACCTCAGTCCAAAGAACTCCTCCAGATAGACTTACAATTAGTTCCCATCTCACTAGCTTTATGCTTCCTAAATTGAAACGTATGGCTCTTTCAAAATCGTCTCTCTAATTGTGTAGCCATTAATGTTCGATTCCTTATCTACACTGTGTTGATGGGCACATAAAACTTTATAATGATAGATGATACACGTGTGGTTCCTGAAAGAAAAAAGAGAGGGGGAAGCTGATGTTTTGCTTTTTCTCTTCCATCACCACTAGGTGGAGTAAAGTCATATGAAGAGGAGAGTGAAGGGAGAGCCATTTGTTTCACGATTGCATGAAAAATTGATGGAGACCTTCCAGCTTCATTGTACAGAAGCAAAGACATGCAAGGCCCTGAATTAGCTTACGTTTACATGGCACGCGCACACAATCATAAAACAAACATGAACAAGGAGCGACACTGTGCAGCCTTATCAAAGAAATACAAAACACAGTTCCTCTTTAGTTCCAGAATGACCTTGTGAAAAACCCAGATAAACACATTCTTGATGTTTACATAAAAATTGTAGCATAACCAAACTTTAATACCCTGCATAAATAATGCATTTCATTGCCTTTTTTTCTCCACATTTTAAGATACACTGTTAAATTGTAATGATTTTATATTAATGAATGAATAAGCAAGATCATTTGCAAAGATAATAAAAGTGTAAATTCATTAAAAATAATAATAATAACAATAATAATACTAATAATAATAATAATAATAAAAAATTAAAAAATTAAAAAAAACACAAATATACAATTGTTTTCACATCAATCTTAAATTACTAAAAGGGTGGATGAAATACCATGTGACAAAATATGACGTCTATGTATCGTCAAGGGTACAGGTGGTATCATTGGTTGATATTTTTTCTTATTTCTGTTGAATTCAAAAGGTCACACCCAGAGTAAGTATATCCAAGTAAAACTGCAATTTTCCAAATATTTACCAAAAATATTGTATTGTATTTGTAAGGCACTGAGAAAACACGGTTATATATAAATGTTTTAGTATGGAAGAGACAATGCATTTAAGAAAATCACACTCCACACGCACCCTCAGTGGCATAGTATCACAATCCCGGACGAGCCCCCAAATGTTACCGGTACCAGGTCTAGGGGTAGCTGAACCAGTGTCACATACTGGGATTGTTGATGTATCAGGATTTAATCCACTAACTTTTGAAGTTATATTCTGGAATACAAGCTGTGCTTTGACTCCATATAACATCAATGATCTATAAACACTGAAGGAATTTCTCCACTTGATGTGTTTGATACGATCCTGGTATACAAGCAAAAAGTTTTTTTACTCAATAAAATGTGCATATATCACCGTTTATGTCAACTCAAAAATACCCATATGAGTTTATTAATATAAATTAGAAGTTGAGGTATAAGCCCAAATCTCCGACACAACCCTATTATACGGTATATTGCACTGGTCATTTGACTCCACTTACCATCTATGCAGATCTGTTAGATTTATGCTTTTAATGTTGATTCTTTTTAGATGTTAAAAATGTTTTAAAATAATTCTAAAACAAATGAAGTAAACAAAAAACTAAATCATAAATGTAATAATTGAATTAAACCAATATTCAAATTGGAATAACAAAGTAAAAGACAAAACAAATTGTATCAAAATTAAGGAAAATTTATTTACTCAGGCAAATCAAGAGACAAAAAAAAAAAAAAAACAAAACATTGAATAAAAGATTTCGAGGTCACCTTTAAGTACAATAAAGTATTAAACTACATCTAGTTTATAGGGTTTGTTAAATGCATTTTAGCCTTACCTCCAAAATCTCCTCTTAACTGAAAAAATAAAGAAGTTTGAAAAAAATATTTAACCGCGTTTAATCGCTGTTTATTCCCAAACAAAGACTGTTTTTTTGTGTGTGTGTGAGTTCTTATATAATAACAAGATGAAAGCCTGGGCACAGGATGGGTCAGATGTCCCAAAGATCATTACAAACAACACCTCGGGCTATAAATCCTGGGGTGGAAGCAACAAACATGAAGGACAGAGGACTAGATGTGAACTGGATCTACTGAGAGGAGGAAATGGGACTCTGTGATTATAAGAGCAGACAGTTTGTGCAGCAAGCTGCTTAATTGTGGTCGTCACATTGGCTTGGCTACTGTTAATTGCTGATATGAAAATAAAAGTGGGGAAGATTGTTGTAGTGGACAAGACTGAGTGTAAATTATGGCTAATGTGGGGTGGAAGGGGAGGCATGCATTAATATGCCACTTTATGACCCTTCTCCACCACTGTCTCTACTCAGTTTTTTACCCAGAGGGCTCATTATTATCAGAGCAAGATGGTTCATCTATACAGACACTCATATGAGAGCCGTCTGAAGGCATTACTGCGCACACACTCCCCCAGTGTGAGTGATTAGGGACTTATCACACACAGGAGGGGGCAGACTGTTAAACATGGCCACGAGGCAGGTAGTCTCTGTGCCTTCATCCTACCACAGACAACAGAAATTAAACACATTCTGCTCCACTAACTCCAAATCAACTCTTATGGCTGCGTGGCATAGATGTACAGCAACAAACTTTATATGCTATTAAGTAGAAGTACATTACACCACCTTTTTTCTGAGAGAGGTTTTACCCTACTGATGGTGTATTGTTGCAATAGTAATAGTCAACATCCAATGTGAACATTTTTAAATCTGAGTTAAAGGCATTCTTGTTCTCTACTGCGTAAGATGAGGGAGTATTATTATTTTTTGGCCACTTTTTGCTCTTACTCCTTACTTTTTAAAAACAAATATCTGTTCTTTCTACTCCTTACATTTTTAAAAATGAGCTTGTTACTTTTAAGGCCTTCTAAGATGTAAAAAGACGCAAACCAGCAACCTCAAGGCTGGAGGACAAGCTACAGTGATCATGTAAAGCACATTGAATTGCTTTGTGTATGAAATGTGCTATACAAATAAATGTGCTTTTCTTAAAAATGCACTAAACAAGACTTATTCAACCTCAAAACAAAAATAAAACTACAGTTGGACAAAGAAGTAAAAACATATATAGAAAAATAACTGTACATATAACTATATCAATTGCCATCTTTAATGAAACATTGTAAATGTTGCAAATAATAGTCAAATAAATTTGTTTCTAAATGTGGATAATGTCCGGCAACACAAGAAAAAAAAAATCCATCAATCCATTTTCTGAACCGCTTGCTCCTTTTTTCAGTAAAAAAAAAAATCAGTAAAGACACCAAGATCCAAAATGAAGGCCGTCATTCAAAAGCGCCCTCCGCAATGTTGGAACGCTAGCATGACGTAAGAAGCAAGACCTCCTCTAAGCTCCACCCCCTCCTCTTCCTCTTGTATGCTCCCGTCAGGGCTCTGCCCAAAGCCACGCCACCAAGATTAAACGTGCATCTGATATAACTGTAATAAATCCCACCGAAACAAAAGAAACAAGAGCACATCAAGCACAAACTTCCGCCATGTTTGGAGGCCCAGAGTCACCAAAATATGTTCTGGATACTCTCTACAATAGCAGCCAGATCATCTCTAAAATTCATTTTGATGTTTTCTATTAGTTCACCAAATTTCATTAAAATCTGTTCATAACTTTTTGAAATATCCTTGCTCAAAAACTTCTTCTGGATACTGTATCTACAGAACCTGTTCTTCTGCACACCAATTTTCATTTCAATCCGTTCACAACTTTTTGAGATGTCCATGACGAGACATGTTCCCTGAAGTATTGTAGGCACGACGAGACATGGAAGCATGTGATTGGTTCTTTCCATTTGGACTAAATAGCAGGGATTGGTCAGAGTTTTTACACGATTCCAGCTGATTGTTTTTGTTCATTTTTCTGAAATTAATGTATTGACTACTTTATGGTGGAAGGACCATTTCACCCAGAATAACAAAAAGCATTTCTCAACAGGATTGTGGGTTCCTTCTTTAAGACGAGGCTCGGGAAAATAATCATGTTTTTTTATTTTGTTTGTTTCATATTTTATGTATTATTTTTTATTTATTTGTTATCTGTCCATCCATATAGGACTAACTCAACTTTGTTACACAATGTTGTTCTTACAAAGACATTAAAGTTGCTAAAGTGAACTATTGGAGGAGTTGCTAGTTGGGCTCCGGTCTGACTGTGTCTGATGGTCCTACATTACAGCCCACACATACATCGCCCAGTTCCTCGTTCCTAATGAGCTTTATCGCATTGGTCCCGCTTGACTTGTCTTGCTAACTGGCACACATATATCCATATGTTCCACATGAGCAAGCAGAGGAGACAGGCTGGGTGGCAGAACTGCTTTCTCAGTTACGTCTCAGAGTTTTACCGCAACAGCCAGCAGCTACAGCGAGTCAGCTCAGCTCCATCTCTGCTCTGTGTGTGTGGAGTGCCTCCACCGCAATTAGTCATAGGAAGTGTTAACAGCTTCTGCCTGTTCCTGATGTTCAATGAATCAAATCATGAATCGGGACTTGAATATTTGAATAGTCAATACCATTAGCTGCCTGCAGCATGCACGTGTAAACCTGTAAGTGCACGCAGGAGGATGTAGGCCTACATGACATGCACTTGCAGTTCTAAGAGTAGCGATAAATAAGAGTCAGACAAGATGTTTTCATGATCGCTGTTTGCTGAAATTGAACATTAATTGTGAACAGAAGCAGTGCAAGTGGTAGCTACGGGTAGCCTATGTCTTTCGTAGATCAATATACCCACTATCATTTTTGCTCATGCATTTGAAGCAAAGCCCTTTATTTGGAGATAAGTTAAAGGGGTGGTATTATGCTATTTTTCATGCATCTCCATTTGTTCTAAGAACCCCAACAACATAGTATTTGAGGTTTATTTTCCCAAACTTGCCTGTTTTCCAGAGTTTTAGCCTCTGAAAAGTGACTTTCTGCTGTTCTAAAAACAGGCTGTTTTGGGGCCTACTAGGCATATTCATGAGTGGGCGTGTCTGTAGACACTGACTTGCTCTTGTGAGGGAGATCAGTGATCACCAAAGCGATTTTCTTTTTGCTATACACACACTGTTGTTAATGTTTTCAGCCAAAAACTGCACATTAGAGTAAAACACATGGCTATTTAAGCGACTATTGTGATTGTGAGTCCGTCTCAGCGCTTCAGGCTGTAGTTTATCCAGCAGCAGAGTAATTCAGCTGCTTCCAACACTCACCGGAGTATTAAGCTGCTAAGTCACTTTCTTCTCCTTCTCATCTATGAACTACAGGAATAGTGCATTTAAGGTGATAATATTTTGTTTTGTCAAACCGCCGCGTCGCATTGGGTCACAAACACGTCAGATCAAGTCAAAGGTGATACAAGGCGATATAACGGATACTAAAAATGGAACGGCTCCCTGGGTTCTACACCGTTGTTGCTCACTGCTCTTCAGGGAGGGGTTAAATGCAGAGAACACATTTTGTGTATGTAGCTTTATATATATGACAATAAAGTGTACTGTTTATTCTATATTAAACGCAGTGTTTTAGCTGTGAGATAGTTTGAGAGGGAGGAGCTCACATTCTTACATAGGGTAGGAGGAGTCAGGAGTAGGCGTTACTGCTAGGTGACGTCAAGTAGCGGGGAAAATCCAACTTTTTTTTTTTTTTTTACAAAATGTGGAATAACAAGGGAGGGAGAAAACAGAACTTTTTCTACTTTGGCCCCTGAATGAGGCTAAAGGGATGTACAGTATATCACAGTAGCAAACCATTATAAAGTGATTTTTTCATAATACCGCACCTTTAAATAACAGGTTTACAGACTTGGATTCAGTTTATAAAGAAGCCTGATTATTTCTGATTTTGTTGCTTTTTCGCTGCTAGATTTTGAGTTTCAAAGACATCTAGTCAATAGTCTCTGATCACTTGACACTTCTCAAACTGACGTTCAGCAGATTACATCACTGACAATCAGCTTTTATAAAAACATTAAAAATCCAACATCTTAAGGTTAGTTTTCCTAAAAACACAAACACACTGAACATGATTCTATAAAAGATTTACTTTTAAAAATGTGGATGCTTTTTGCACGATTAAGAAAATGTTTTTTGAGCAGTTGGATCGATTTGATTTGTTTGTGTTACGCCTGAAACCTTTTCCGTTCTTCTGCACTTAGCAACTATACTACGGCATCTATCAAAGAAAACATGCAACTAAACAGGCATACAACAAATGATCCGACAATGACCAATGAGTAAACTGAGGAAAGACAATCTTTATTAAATTTTATCAAATTGATACAGGAACCACTAACTCATTAAAACAGTTCTAAACCGATGAAGTTAAAATATGACAAAACCAAAAATGTGTATAAATATTGTCAGCGTTAAATTCTTTGTTTCTTTTACTCTTTAATCTACAAAAAGCCAATTTCTCATGAAATTGAAATCCTGCATAACTGCATTAGCAGGTACCACTTCTTGTAAAAGTTTCACGTGTACCCGCTTTGGTTTGTGTGCACATATTAAGAGGTTCACATATACTGAAGAGTTCACATATTAGGACAGTCACACCAGAGCTTTTTGCTCACCTTTTCACAATAAGACAAGGCCGCTTTGTTTATAGCTATGAGAAAACATCCAAACTACTAAAAGCTCTTGTCAGCCTAAAATCATTGGTCTATAGGGAAGATAGTTTCCTTATCTACTGCCAATATGACAACTACTTGAGCTGGGGCCATAATTTCATATGCAAGTGTTATTCACCTTTTCCTACACAAATTAACTAAGTCTCTAATGGGATGGATTTATGTGTAAACAAATAAATGTCAAATTGAAAGCTTTCACTGCAATTTTTATCTGTATTTCTGCATCTACTCAGAAAGCGAACAGAGGTCTACCAATGGAACATAACACCAGTGACAAAAGGCAGTGTGGCTTTCACTAACATGTGGGCATTGGTATATAGTTAGCTTGAAATGGACCCAAGTATTTTTGTGTATAAAAACAAACAAAATCTATGAAGTTCTAAATGGAAATACATTAAAAGTTGTCTTCTCGTGTTCAAAAATACAATACTACAGTGATCCACCTGTCCTGGTTTTAGGTAAAACACTGGAGGGCTCCAGCAGGGTCTCTAATGCTGTTCATGAGCTAAGTCCACAAAAACTAACAATACAGTTACAGAAAATATTGACAAGCACAGGGGAAACATTACAGCATACAATTAAAAAGAGGAAATTCCAATTCCAAATTTGACAGATTATTTCTGCATTCTTTGAAATGTCCTCTGAAAAGGGTACAACAGAAATGTATTTTAAACCACTGCAGTGAGACAATGTTGATCACAAGCTACAATAATACCAACCACATGCAATGAACATTGCAATAATAAACTGTGTTTATCAACACTTCCTATAGCACATGTCAAAAATATGCCGTTAAAGTCTGTGTAAGACAACAATAAAAAATGTAACAGCTGTTTTTATTCCCCAGGCCAAATAGGAATCATTAAAAACACAAATGACAGCACATTTTAAATGAAGACTGTAGTATTTCTACTCTAAAAAGAATAATTCTAATATTGGGAAAATGGGGTTTGGGGCAATTTCTATTTTCACAGAATCCAAATGAATTGCTCTTATTTGAAAT
This sequence comes from Gouania willdenowi, assembly GCF_900634775.1. Classification (NCBI taxonomy): domain Eukaryota; kingdom Metazoa; phylum Chordata; class Actinopteri; order Blenniiformes; family Gobiesocidae; genus Gouania; species Gouania willdenowi. The sequence continues at coordinate 24,040,010 of NC_041046.1, read as the reverse complement.
CGTCTGCTGTATATCTGTGAATGAGGCAGGTCAGATGATTCCTGCTGTAGTTTGGTGCAGGACAGAAGCTTGCTAACAAACACTTTAAATAATTCAGCAGCTAGTCTGACCTGTGCATCATGAAAAAGAAAAGAAACTTCCTGTCTAGCCTTGTGAGTTTTAGTAATCATTTACTACCATGTCATTTCTATTTATAATATAATGTTTTCTTAAGTTCCCTTTCCACAGACTTTAAAGTAAACAAAAAAGTTAGCATTTTTCATTTTAAATCTCTAGTTCCCACATAGAATTCAGAAAGTATTCAAAGAATAAATAAAGTCAAACTGAGTGTTCCGAGCTGTGATTTCACATTTATAAACCAGTTCCTGTATCTGTTCGTATTCTTTAAAAGACTAAACTAATATGTGATGCAAATGGAAGGCACATCAACAGAAAGCATGTCCTTTAGGTCTGGGATTTCTTCTGAATGTCAGAAACACAACCCCTAATGATCACACCTTGCCCTCTCTCCAATTTGGCATCAAGTCCAACCAGTTGACACCTGCTCCACTGACACTACCAGAGGATGGACTGCTGGTTGTGCTGGTGTGAGGAAGTCCTAGAGTCCTCCTTCAACCCCACTCAAAGCTCGTCATGGTTTCTTGTGAGATCCTCTCCATAGTTTGTGGCCTGACTTCCAACAAACATGTTCCAGTTCTCAAGGATCTCTTCTCTTGTCAACATTTGGTCCTGTAAACACAAAGATGAATTATCATAATAGAAAGGTCAATTAAGTATATTTATATATATAAAATGATGTTGACTTAATATAAGACTTTGATTACCCTTGCCTTTGTTTCCTATTGGATGTTGTGTTACAAACTGATCTTAAACTATACCGTCACTATAGGTGGAAACTAGGGTTGTAACGATACACAAAAATCACGATTCGATACGTACCTCGGTTTTGAGGTCACGATTCGGTTCATTTTAGATACAGTATGGAACAAAATGCAAAACATAAACTTGCTTGTTGTTTATTCGAAACTTTAGTAAACCAACAATGTATTTAACATTGTACAGAATATGAAAATAAAGTTAAAAAAAATACTATACTGTTGTAAAGCACTGCCTGGTAATAATAATATTGTCAAACAAAAAAAAAGCATAAAATATTATTAAAAAAATAAATAATTAAGCTCTTCACAGCTTGTTAACAACTTTTATCCACTTCTATAAAGTCTCTGGTGGCAGTTGTTGTTTGCACTGAGGACGTTTTCTTTCTTGTCGCAGTGATATTCGCACTCAGGTGGTGCCGTTTCAAGTGAGTTAGCATGTTCGTCGTGTTCCTGGAAACATACCCGATCTCAGCTGAACAAAGTCGGCACACTGGCCTCGTTTTATCCACTTGTCTTTCTGCGTTGCAGTATTTCACCTGGAAGCCGAAGTGTAACCAAGCAGGAGACTTTAGCGACAGGGGAGGGTCCTCCAGCTCTGGTTTCTCGCTAGCATTAGCGATGACGTACGAGCTTGCACATTTATCTGCAGGCGGAAATAAACATACGCAACTTCCGTTCCGGAAACTCACCCGTGCACAACCCTGTACCTGAACCGAACGTCCTGTACCACAATGGTTCAATACAAATACATGTATTGTTACACCCTTAGTGGAAACGATTTTCTGATATATACAGGTAATATTATGCTTTTTGAAATAAATATTTACCCTATTTTCCAGGGTATAGAATGCACCGCTGTATTGGCTGCTATTGAAGAAATGTACAATATTCCAGGAAAAATCCAGCTATGTCACATCGATCGTGTGTTACTAAAGCTGTGCGCGTTTCACTTTTCCCACAACTTCTGAAGCTTGTTTTTGAAGGTTTGGTTCTTGGAGATGTTCAGTGGTTGTGCCAGTGCAATCATCTCACTGCAGGGATGATTATTGGTACTATGCAGTTCTGCCTCTGACAGCTGCTCTCACTGGACAAATGTGGCTTCAATGGCAGATTTTAAATGGACAGAATAGCAGCCTACACAACGGAAAATACGGAATATGAACTTTATATTATTAGTTTGAGAAAGTTAGTGTTGGTGGGTCCTTTAGAGTTAAATGTATCCAATTAAAAGAGTCTTGCATTGAATGAATAAAACATGAATAGGAGGGGTGACAACAACAACAATGGCGACCGTGGCTCAGATGGTAGAGGGTTGTCTTCTGATCGAGAGGTTGGGGGTTCGATCCCAGTATCTGACTATGTGTCGAAGTGTCCTTGGGCAAGACACTGAACCCTAAGTTGCTCCCAGTGGTCGACTAGCGCCTTGCATGGCAGTCCTGTCCCACTGGTGTGTGAATGTGAGAGTGAATGGGTGAATGAGCTGATATGTAAAGCGCTTTGAGACTGCTTCAGTGTGGTGATAAAGCACTATATAAATCTAGTCCATTTACCATTTTACATGTCAGAGGCTGATTACGTAGCATACCTTGTCCTGGTCAGACTCATACACCAGGTGTCTGGCCTCTGCTTGGGCATGGTCGTAGTCTTGTGGCATAATCCAGTGCCGGATTTCGTCCTGATCCATCTTTCCATCTTTGTTCAAGTCTCGGAAATCAGAGAATTGTTCCCTCTCAGTCTTGACCCAATCTGGTTCTGGACCCCCGTCTTCATGAGCAAACATGTCCGCTTAAAAAAAAAAAAATACAAGAATGTACAATGGTTACACTTACTTTCTTGAGTTTGTCTTGCCAAAATGCTACATGATTAGCAGATTATGTTGAGTATCTAAAGTGTAAAAAATAAGATAAGATTAGCTTTTATTGTCATTGTACAAAACAAGTCATACAACAAAGTTGTAGCAGCTTGGAATAACAGTAATATTAAATAATAACAGCAATTCTAACCAACAATAAAACATTTAATTATTCTGTAGGAATCACAGATTTTGCTACCAAACAGAAACTATTCCAACTACTTTAATCAACTTTAGATGAAACAAAAAGAGGATTAAAGTGTGTAAAGTGAAGTAGCCCCAAAGCGCTTTACAATATCAGCTCATTCACACATCAATGGGACAGAGCTACCATTCAGGGCGCTAGTCAACCATTGGGAGCAACTTAGGGTTCAGTGTCTTGCCCAAGGACACTTCGACACAGACAGGTATACAGTAGGCTGGGATCGACCCCCAACCTCACTATCAGAAGACGACCCCTCTACCACCTGAGCCACGGTTGCTAACAACTGGTTCGAAAAAAATGAAGATTGATTTGAAAATATTATCCAAAAAACTCTTTAGTTATTTATATCAAACTATTATTTTCCAGTGAAGTTAAGCAGTAAGCTGTTGAATTTTTGGTGAAACTTCCTTTTCATCGCCCAATCAATCTTGGCAGTTTTAATGACATTACACTTTGCAGCAACTTATTCTAGTAGAAATTGCTAAATCAGTATTTTACCCCCACCTAGAAACTGGCTAATCCCTATCACATCTTTATTAGAAATAAATAATTTTCCAATTTTTTTGCTTGAACTCACCAATATATTCGTCTTCATCAACATGACCATCGCCATTTTTGTCAATGTCCTCCAGAGTTTCCTGCATTCAGAGCAAGTTCATGATGTCAGAGAAGGATGATGCAAGGGTCAAGTAAAGCACAACTTTCACTTTGAGTAAGAAGAAGGAAAATGTAGCCTTGGGCTGTATGAGTGGATGTCATCTTACAGCTGGCCTGGCAAGAATGACAATAATTACAGGATTGGTGACGCGAGCCAAGCCCTCAGCATTAGATGATCTACACATTAGGAGCAAACAATTGGAGGAAAGGAAATTTAAGTTTTTTGATATCTAGATCTTACTCACATCATGGACTTGAAATAAAAATCAAAAATATTTATGTGTGACGACGTCATTAGTATGCACTGATTAAAACATGAAAGGGAAGGTGTTATTCATCAGAGTTCAAGCTCACAGTCACATGGCTTCTGATGAACATGCATATAAAACAAGGCATGCTACAGAAGGTAAATTCACTCGACCTAAAGCAAAGACAAATGAAATTAAAAGTACTGTAATGTACATGGAATGCTCCACCAAGACAAATTATTCAAGAAATTAACAGATTTAGATTTAAAAAAAACTACTGAAAGAATTAATTGAAACAGCTCTAGGTGCCTAATGATGTATAATCTAAGCTACTGAATACAATAGATGGTAAGTTTGATTAGTTGTATGTGATCTATAAATGTATATTGATAAATAACTATAAATGTATATCGATATTGTGCATGTATATATTATAAATAACCAATCATCTGATGTTAAAAGCCACATGTTGGAGGAATTGTTATTTGGAACTAGGTCCAACTCAATAAATGTTGTTTTTGTAAATTGTTTTAATTGATGTGTTATATGTAATTGTATACTACACTAATAAGACAATTGTATTGGTTGCGGACTGCAGGAAAAGTAGCAAAGGCTCTAACCAAAGCTAATGGAGATTCAAATAAAAAGATACTTCTCCGGCAATGTAGATGCCCTCACTGAACTCTGATGAATGATTAAGGGATACATAACTGCTTAAGTCTCGTAGCCAACTAATCCTAAATAAGATCCATCCACTCCATATACCACTTAACCTGCACAGTCTCATGTAAAATAGATGAGGGGCTATTAATCTCTATATTATTTAAGAGCTGTACCATACATGTAATGTAATGCTACACATTGCTGATATTGAACACAAAAGAACAGAAAAATACAAGAATAGCTGATTTCCAAATGCAAATCATCAGACTGACAATCTAAAAACCAGAGTTTTCACCTATGCTAGTGCTAGTGTCGAACTGTACAGAAACCGTCCCAGAATACAGAACCTGGGTACAGAGAGAGGCCCATACAGCAGAACTGACACAGAGACGTTCCTTCCTTTGGTAAACATAGAACAGACAGTAAATCTGCATCGACACTTAATCCTTTCTAACACACATTGTTCCATTTACTGGCACTGTTAATGTTGAACATACAGCAGTATGGGATGGCGAGGCTAGTTTTGATGATGTAAAGTCAGTAAAAATAATTAAAAAGAAGAATTTGAGGGGAATTATGAATGAAGCCTTAAATGTATTATGTAAAGGTAATTACTCCCTTTATTCCCCAACACAAACTTTAATACAAGGACAGTGGTGCAGTTAGCTGGTTAGTCTGAAGGGGAGGGTTACAGAAAGTTCAATGAAGCAACATTAATAACAGAATGCTGAAGCTAAGGCAAATACCAAATCATTTTGAATAATACCCAAATAGTACACACATTATAATAGAAAACTGAAAAGTTGGGACCTACAGTAAGTTCCCTCAAAATATTAAGGAGCTCCTTAAAACCCTAGCTGACTTCTTACTCTTGACTGTTTGCAGTAAATAGACATACTAACATAATGCAGTTATTCACTCAAGTTTCAAGGCCCCAGCATCTCACACACAAAACTTAGCAGCAACATAAATAGACATTGGCTGATGAGAAAAAAATAGCAGTTATTTAAAACAATATATAATATTCTTTAACCTTGCACTAAAGGCTCCATTAACTTTCTTTCTTTGTACACCAAATCCCATCCTATGAGGCCATAATCTTCTCCTATTACTGTGTTGCTTTTGTGAAAGCAGCACAAACCCTCCTTTATGCACAGATCATGTGATGAGAAGTTTCACGTTTTAACTAATAGATTCACTACAATCAGTGAAGATACTATTAAGATGAAGCCTTCTTTGCAACAATTCTGCCATGACACAAAAACCACAGATGAATTATTAACCCTTGTCACAGGGATAGTACAACTTTAATGAGCATGGCAGCATAGCGGATCTCGGCTAACATTTGCAACGCTAATATTCCAAGATGCCCAATTTATATTTATAGGTCGAGCTTTAAATAAGAGTTTATCCCACGGGCCCTTTTCCAAAAAGATATTATATACAGAATAGGAACTTATCATTTCTGGGCCGAGCTAGCTGTTAGTATAGATGCTACAAAGAGTGACTTATTTATCAAAGGCTTACCAGAATCACAATATCTCTCATGTGGTCAAATTCTTCTGGGTGGAGGAAAGTTGTGAATTCCTCTTTGTCTGCTGCCAGGTCTCCATTCTGATCAGCTGCTTTGAACCTCCTCTCATCACGAGGAAGCATCTTCTTGAAGCTGAACTGATCCGTGGCCTCCTCAAACTCCTCTGGGTTCGCTGAGAGGGAAGAAAAACAATCTGGTCACAGCTCTGTAAAACTATCAAACTGTGCATAAAAGCGCTCCAAACAAATTGGTCCATACCAAGGTAGTATCCATATGTGGCTTGTTTGTATTCATCCCAAGAAATTTTGTTGTCCTTGTTCAGGTCGTAATCTGCCCAAACTTTGGCTACGTTCTCATACACGTAACGCTTCTGTACACGTTTTATCCAAGTCTTGAGTTCTGCTGTGGAGATCAAGCCGTCTGCGTTGCCGTCTATCCGGTCTACAATTTTACTGTGGGGCAAAAGACAATGCATCCATATCAGTGATGTTTGTGGTTTGAAATATACATCTTAGTGAGAAGAATAAGGAAAGTCATATGATGCAAAATGTAATCTCAACCAAGTTTGTCATCCTGAGGACTAACACATGCCAATACATGCTGACTCAACTTTCAATAAGGTAAATGGAGGTATTAACTTCAAAATTGTGTCATTGAAGTTCGCCACCTTAATCGAGCCAAGGACCTCTTTGACTGAACGAGAAGGCTAAAAACTAACTTTACCATCAAATACAAGGATTTTCTGTGTATAATCGTATTGGAGCATCATTTTCAGTAGTTATGACATTTCAGCCTTAGTTCTGACCAGGAATTTTTCACAGCGTAGGGGGATTGCGTAGAGTTGTAGGGTGGTCCGAGTGAATCCCCCCGGAAAATTAAAATCCTTCAAAAACTAAAATCAAGTATGTTCACTTTTGCACTTTTGATGCGTCTTTGCTCTAGGTCAGGGGTCTGCAACATGCGGCTCAGGAGCCTCATGTGGCTCTTTGACTCTTTTGCAATGGCTCCCTATAGCTTAAAAAAAAAAAAAAAATTAAATTATGAATTATTTCTTACAGGGGATCATTAATCACAAAACAATGATTAATGACATTAACTTCAAATAAAATTATGATTAAACAATTGATTAATCTAAAAATAAATCACAATGTACAATAACTCTGCCAACTTCCGACTTCACCCCCTAAAATATCTACAGACCATCAACTTTCTTTGCACCTGTAGCAAACCTTAAGTTTTAAATCCATGGTAAGATAACTAAACTAACAAAAACACTTTCCTGGAAGAAAATAGAGATTTTATTTGTGTGAGGAAAAATTTCTTTAATTGCCAACATGCCGGCTTAATACGCATGCTTGATATGTTGCAAGAAAATAGCAATCAGCATGTGTTGACCGACATAATCATGTGTTATCAAATTCTAGTTATTTTTTGTAGCCCTTCAAATCCAATAACTCGCAAAAAAATTTTGAAATTATATTACCTGTAGAGAATTTTATACACTACTGTATTGACTTCATTGGTATTTTTTTCAGCTTCGGAAGGACTTTAATCCAGGCGAGAATAGGAAATAGGCTTTGAGAGTAAAGGTTGCAGATCCCTAATCTAGGTCTTCATCATCAAACCCAAAGTGTTCCCATAAAAGAGAATTTGACTTGCCTTGCTTGTTTACAAACCATTCTTGCTGTGTTCTCCTGCTGCTAGCAACAACTTTCCTCTTGTTAGCCTGCAGGCTAGGCTAGCTTTAGCTTTGAGTGGGGCCAGTAGGAGGAGCGTGCATATATATATATTATAATAGTTTTTTTCTCGACTATGTTATATTTGTAATCGTTGTGTAATAATCGAAATCGAATTTTGATTAATTGTACAGCCTTACCCTCTGAAACACTATTTCAAAGCTAAAGTTTTTTTTTTTTTTTTTTTTTTTAAATCTTTGTTACAGCCTTACTTTTAAAGCCAAAAGTTATTTTGGAATTAGTGATGGGTCATAATTAATGGTTAAGAGTTACTCAAGCTTGGTATAGGTCTACGACGAATAAATACAGTATAAGACGAGAAGTAAAATTTTATTCAAAAGACTGATTCAAAGATGCTTCAGCTTTAAAAACTCCTGCGCTCAGCCCGCATTGTTGTCGGCCAATGAGCATCATGCGAGTCATGTTTACATGTGTTCATTACACCCTCTTGACACATTGCCCGGGCAGGCACTTGGACAGGCGTCTTGTATAAACAGACACACAAACTGGTGTTAATTACATTGTTCTCCATTCTCTCAGGTGTTCCTTGCACCAAGAGCAAAAACCATATTTTTTTTTTTTTTTCAAAATCACAGTTATCAGGGGCCCTGACGTTCAACTGCGCTGGTGAGAACCCTTGTGTCTCTAGATGCCTGTATGAGTGCACATACTGCATGTTAGCAATGTGCAGGTTAAAGTCATATACTGTTCACAAACTTAATACACAAATATTTATTAAACTCAAATTAATTATTTAAAAAAAAAAAAAAAAAAAGCAGAGGGAAAAAATATCAGTGAGGAGCAATAAAAGCAACAAAATCATGGGTTAAAAATGATGCAACATCACACATATTCATTTAAAAAACATTTTCATAATGTGATTTTAAAGAACATAAAAACCTATTGCATTGCTGACATTCCAGACAGTGTGAAGTCTTTATTTGTGACAAACTCAACACCTTTATGTGTGGAGTATTTCTGTTCTCCCTGTGTTTGTGTAACTTTCAGTATTAAAAAGTAAGATTCTCAAGATGTCAAAAAGAAAAAAAATACATTGGGTACCACGAGGAAAGGCTACAGCAGTCGGCTACAATGATGGAGTAGAGCCTGAGTGTGCATGTGCAGACTGGAGATGGCTGCATCAAAAAATGGGCCGCTGCCTTTATAACCAAAGATAAAGTGAGTATAAGCATGACCGGCCTTGGATACCTCATCATAATATGGCAGTGGCTATCCGTACGGTTACCGTATCACTATACCGACATTCTATCCGTACGCAGTGCCCCTATTTGGCCAGTTTAGGTCACGTGACTAAGACTAAACCTTACCCTTAACCTAACCCTAAAAATTGCTGCGATACTGGGTTATAACCTAACCCTAAGACACTACGTACAGGTACTTGTACTTCGGTAACCGTACCAATAGCACCAGGGGTTGTCCGTACGACAATCGTACAAATAGACACTTTCTCATAATATTTAGGACAAGATTCGAGAAATCTCATAGCTGACTAAGTGCAGGATAGAAAACCCCTTTTGAGATGCATCACAAACTCACAATTAATCCATCCAAATGGATAACAGAGTTAGCTCCTGAGCCTTTTACATGAATCAGGCCAACCCATCTCTGTAGTAAGTTAGTGTAGTGGTGCTGGGGTGTATTCTTAGACATGGGGTTGCCACGTTGTGGAGTCAGAGGTCCTCCCACTCAACTGCCAGCATGTCCACTACACTATAGAACACAGTTTAAAACCCACCTGTTCACACAAGCATTCAACTAATCATCTCCTGTTAAGTATTATTGTTAGATATCATACAATTCTTCCAGAAAAGCAGTTACACACCGTTAGAAACTGGGGAAAAACCACAAGGAACTTCACTAAAAGTGTTAATGTTATTACTGCTTATTTTATTGTTCTCGTTGATTTTTTTTTTTTTTTTTTTAAGCTGTTTAATGTTATCTATGGAACTTTTTGATCATGTAAAGCACAGTGAATGGCCTTGTGTATGAAATGGGCTGCACAAATAAATTTGCCTTGCCTGAAAACACAAAAAATAAATACATTAATAAATTGCAGCAGCCAATTATTATTTAATGAAGTTTTATAATTAAGTTGTGTGCAAAGCAATTAGCTCCATGGGCGTGTGTGGGTGGCCCTACAGATGTGCTGGCATGCACATCCTTCTCAGGCACATGTGCTCATGTTGTTAAACTTTAATCCTTTAACACTGAACAGTAACACGCCACACACTCACTTACCTCAGCCTGTCTTTACTCTCCTCTGGAGTGAGCTGGTCAAATGTTTTGGCCTCATCTTTGCCCAGAAAGGCCTCATGGTCGTACTGGAAGCTCTTGTTGTCTTCGTGAACTCTCTTGCTCAGCTCTGGGTCCTGAACGAATCTCTCTTTTCTTAACGTCGGCTTAGCGTGAAGCACGACGGAGCACAGCAGAGCTGCACACAGCAGGCTAAAGACAGCCATTACTCCCACAAACAAACACAGAGCTTTCCTTCACAGTCTCACCCGGACAGAGAACACTTAAACCTGCACACACAGTCCCAGACCCTAGGCAGCCATGTTCTCCCCTGTTCTTTTCTTTTTTTCTTCAAAAGAAAGGATGCGACCAAAACCGTGAATTTCCTGGCGCCTCACGCACAACAAATCACAGCCTCCGTATCAATAATAAGCCCCGCCCCTTATAATAATAGAATGCCTGCCATTGGTTGAAGGGATGTCAGTAATGTGAGATCAAATCAGTCGCCACGTTGCAAGCAAAGCATCCTCACACTTTTTATATACCACGTGTCATTCATTCATTCATTCATTCTGCAACAATGTACAACTTTTGTTTTTTTTTTTGTTTTTTTCTGTGTCCTGTCCCTCAATCTTTTTGGTGAAATAATAATAATTAGATTTCACCAATAATAACTGATGTTTGAATTAAAACATATTGTTTATTACATGAACAATTTGGATTCTTAAATTTCAGACATTCTCAATATTATTTTATTACTGGGGAAATAACATATTCCTTGTTCAAAGTGGAGAAATAAGCTCTACTTTTCTGGATCTATCAATAATTTTTTTTTTTGGCCCTGAAAAAAACAATTCTTTCATTTTATTTTTTGCAATTTATAACATACAAACAACAAGTAAAATAAAATAAAACGAAAAATACAATAAATAAACAAACAGAAAACAAAAAAAGTCTAACAAATCCAGGTAATTGTTGTTGGCATAGCTTCTTTGTAAACAGTCCACTAATTAATTTGCATGGAAGTTATGTTCAGACTTTGCTAATATTTTATTGTTTTAATTTCAAATGTGTGTTTATGTTCACCTGTGTATGTATATATTTGTATGTAGATATGTTTATGTGCATATATGTGTTTTTTTCCCCTTAGCCAAAGCTCACAAAGACACGTTAACTGAAATGTCCCATCGCTTCAGATTTATCAGTTTTTGTTCACAGACTGACCATTTGTTGCTGTATTTAACCCTGAGCTCCTCCTGAGGGGTGTTCCATAAAGCGGGTTATGTTCAAACTCTGAGTATGTTTGGGCTCAAGTGAAGGAAACTGTGAGTATCCCATTCCAAAAAGCGAGGTATGTTCTTCTCTGAGTATGCTACCATGGCAACATTGTCCGTGAACCAAACCTGGTCGCTGGCAGGTTTTATCAAAGAAACCCTGGGTTTCTACCTGGCTCTGCCCACCTGAACGCCGTTTCTTAACAGTTTAATCAACTTTAACACTTTTCTCTGAAACACATTAGTAACATCACACACCACAGATGTGTTCACATCATTGCTAATGTTGTGTTGCTTTCCGTTTTTTTTTTTTTTGTGCGTGCAAACGGTAATTTTCTTTATAACATTGTGGATACAGATCATTAAGTGAAAGACACTGAGAGGTTGATCTGCATTAAAGCATCTACTGACGTCTGTGGTAAAGTTCCCTGAATACAAACCTGTGGATAATATAAACGAGGAGATGATAATTTAAATGAATCCACTTTTAACTCGATTGTTGTTTTATATTGTTATACAGTTAAATTGGTAGATTATACATCTTTGAAGGTATGATGGCGCAGTGAATTCTGACGCTGCTCTTGGAAGAAATGAATCGCGGGTTCGTGTCCCACTACAGTGTTTTTTATGAAATTTTTAGGACGTCGAGATGACTCTGGTGACAATATTACATTAAAAATCAATATAAATGGTGTGATATCAAGCGGCATTTACTGTCTTTACATCCAGTGTAACGGGAGGGCTCTCTATGCAGCCATCCTATGCTGCTGCCACATCTCCTCAGACACATTTTATTCATATTATTCCCCGCTCGTCACGTCACTGAAGCAATAAAGTGATGAAGCGACCAAAAAGTGTGACTAATTATGGGTGATTTAAACCACTATTGTCACTGAAGACTGAACGCACCTTTAGAACAGGCTCATATTCCTCAAACACCAACTTATTTCACCCATTAGGGTGAATAAACCACTCTCTTCCAGGTGGTTGCCATGGCAGCTCGAATCATCTCTGATCCATTGATGATGGCTTTTTATTGCACGCGTGCACGTCAGTAACCCAAGGTTTACATACTCAGGGTTGATTGACCCACTTCATACCAGCTGTAATGGAATCAGATACCCAGAGTTTCCCATCACTGGGTATGTTGACCCAGAGTTTATGGATAGACTCAGGGTTTGTTAACCCTCCTTTATGGAATAGTTACCCCTCTGATGTGCCTATGCACTGATTTATTTTTATATTTTCATATTGATATTGTCATTATTTGTATGTTCAACTCATATGGGAGGCCTGATGCACCTTATATGCACCTTATTTGTTGATTTGCAATGTTTTGGTTTTTATTTTCCCTAAATGTACCCTATCCCTTCCCTATTTTGTTGTCATTTTTTTTTTTGTTTGTTTGCTTTTGAAAAAGTTAGAAGTTTATTTTAATTATTCTCATCGAGTTTGTAATTTTTAATTAAAAAAAAAAGTTCAATAAAAAAAAATGCAGTCATTCATCAAGAGACCAAATTGAGTGAGATTTCAATTACAAATGCGCAACAATTTGCAGTCAAAGATCACAATAACAAAATCTCTCTGTGCTTATTTACATTAGTCACGATGAATTAACTTTGAAGCTGTTTTTAATATGTTAAGTGCCTTTAGTATTGACGGTAGTATACCCGGCTCACACTGGACCAGTAAGGACTGCTCAAATGGCACTGATGCACTAATTGGGAACAGTTGAAATGCAATATGCATGCATGTAATTAGGGTATTGTGAGTGTGATGGACATGTAATCCAGCTGTTTGTATTATGTACTGCCCCCACAGAAAGACCAGATCTTGAAAAATATCAAATGTGGACAATAATGGTAGTGAAATGAATGTATGATAGTGTGATGTGTGTGCTTGTGTTAGCAGGCAGAGATGATCGGGGAGAGGTGATTCAGGAAAAGACTGTGTGATTGATTATATTCCTGGAAAGTAACTGGACTGGGAGAGCTACCACACTGCTGAAGAGGAGGAGCATAGCTATGCTGTACTGAGCTAACAGAACTATATGCTATATATACAGTAACTCACCCAATCCCTAATGTATTATCAGAATAAAATGTCTGTATAACAACATGCATTTAACTTGTCAACCCGTATTAGTGTTAACAAATGTAGTGTAAGTATAGATACAGTAGTTTGGCTGCTATGATGAATAAAATCAACTGAATATGAAGTAAAAAAAAATTAATAAACTTGAATAAAAATTCAATAAATGTTATTCAGGGCCACTGAAATGTTTTTTTTTCTTTCTCCAGTTTAAACAGAGACTGGAGACTGAGAGATTCCTCGTTCTGGTGTTTTTCCAAGCACAAGCATCCTCTTGTTTTATATTTTTCCTCCTGTTGCTCACTCCTGACTCACTTCTTCTTTTGGGCGACATGTTAACAATTCACGCTCTACAAGCGCATTCCTCTAAGTGGGCCTCCCAGTAGTGTGAATGTGTGCATATACGCAAATGAGTGTCCTCACACAAAATGTTAACCTTGCCTGCAAGATGGATTCTCCTCGTGTTCAAAAACACCAGAATCCATCTTGTCCTGTTACCGCCTTTGCCTTTCGAAAACCGAACCAAACAGGTTCAAACCAATCGTGAGGCAGTGTTGTGGTTTAGGGTGGGATATCCGGGTGTGACGAAAGCAGAAGTGCCAAAGCAAAAACTGGTGCTTGCGCAGTTGCGGGGAGAGGAACTAGCTGGGCTACCGCTATTAGCATAGCTCCGAATCAAAATAGAAAGATGTCAACGCAGGAGGATTAACCTGTGGAAGCTGATATAAATGTAGTTTTAGAAGAATCCAGAATTTCCTTTTTGAAAGAGCAACAGCGATAGGCGCTTTGTGCATTTTTGGGCGATAAAGACGGCAAAGCGGAGCCTTGTAGTTGTTGTAGCAGCGTCTCTGCGGCGATGACGACACCTTCATTTGTTACCGTGTGATTGGCTAAAACAAATCATGGTGGACAGGGGCTTCGCCCAATCAGCTTCAAGCATTCTGTTCACGTCCCTCCATGATTCCAAAAGGATTCACCAGACACAGATTCAGAGCAATGTGGAGAACTCGAGTTAGAAGGAGGGCTACACATCAATCTGGCTCTTGTCAGGTTAGCAAAATGTGGCCCTCCATAGAAGATGAGGCCCTTACACACAGCGTAGTTTTTGCCTTTAGGGAGGAGCGGCACTGCTTACATGAATGACGCACTCCCGGCCCATGTGCGTACACACATCCTCGTTCTCGTATAGGTCATGCTCTTTTCTGATTGGCTAATGTTTAGCGTTATGGTATTTTTCGATTGGCTGTAATTGATCTTATTGACTGGGCCGTGCCACGCTGGTGTTGAGCTCTACAATGCTCTTATATAGTCTATTTATGTGCAGCGAGTTTTATCACTTCTCAGCGTGAGAAATGTCATGTGTGTCTTCTAAGCGTGTGAATGTATTGAATTGCGTGCGTCTCATGCTCAACGTGTGAGGCTTGAGAGCTTGGCCCATTTACCATGCACATATTTTGTTCACTGTGACCTAGCTTAAACCTGATACCACAATGCATCTTGCGGCTGAGATGTGGAAGTGGTCTATTCACTGATGTTTTAAAGTCATTCGGTGAGTTGAAATGGAAACACAATGGGGCAACTAGGGTAAATGAATTATCATCAGATTATGCTGAATCGTTATTTTAGAAAGGACAGAACAGTAGTTATTAAATTTAAAATAAATTCAACTCCTTAGCTGGAGGTTTTTCATTAGATATTCAAAATATAACTTAATTTTAACATGAATCCTTTGAACCAACGCAGTGTTTTATTAATAAAACATTAGCAGAGTTACCACTAAAAGCAACATTTACCATGTGAATGATTGTTTTAAAAAAATGGGTTTTAAATTAAAGAAAAATTCCTGTTGTAATATTGTGTGACATTTTGAGCTAATTTCAAATACATGTAATTTTAGCTTTTTTTATTCAGTGAATGCATTATCACTGTCGCAGCTGCATTGTTTTTTTTTTTTTTTTTAGATTGACAATGATGAATTGGGCTCATCTGCAGTTATTTAAATTTTTTGGTTAATGGCAATTTTCCCTCACAAATAAATACATCAAAATAGAGATATGATATGAGACTTTTTTCTGATTTATGTTTCTTTGTTTTAATCACTGTTTTTTGCTATTGTTGTTTAAACTTGTAAAGTGTCTTTGAGCATCTCAAAAAGCGCTTTTAAATAAAATGTACTATTATTATTACTATTACTATTATGAACTTAAAGAATTGTTTAAAAGGTCTACTAGTGGAAAGAATATTACTTAACTCAGTCAATAGATGGAAAACAAAGTCTGTGACCTGTTTTTTTTTTTTTTGCATAATTAGAAAGAGCAAATTTATACCCTCTCAAAGAGTATTTAAACAACTAAATTGTGTTTTATCTTTCATAAGCAATACAGAGGTATAAAAATGCACTCCTTAAGTAGTGAATATCTACTGAAGCAATGTCAGCTGATTGTGGGTTTGAATCAATAGGTCTCGGTAAAGTTAGGCCAGTCTTCATGAGGAAGTAGGTTTATTCTCCTTGTGCTTTATTTGCTTCCTTCAAAAAAAAAAAAAAAGCTTACCATCAGCAGAACTGTCAGTGGAAAAATAAAGACATAAAAGGATTTGTTAGCAGGATTTTAATAAATTAGATATTTTCTGGAGAATAAGCTACCTTTGCAATTACTGTATAAGTGCATGCATGCTCACATATATATTGTCGTATTAGCAATGGGACGGCTGTAAAGCTGATGGTTGTGAACTGAACTTTATTTATTTAGTGCAAATTACAACAATAGTCATCTCGAAACGCTATCAAAATACAAAATTCCTAAGAAAAACCCAAGAAATCCACATGAACATACTCAGTATAAACTTTATAACACCGTGTGGGCGACGACATGTTATCACATCATATTTACCTCAACTGTAAATGTCACATATGACACAATTTATGATTGATGATGTATTCCATGGCACATCGTGGGCAGGTCATTTCGTCACAGGATAACAGGCATACATCTAAAGTTCATTTCTAGGTTTAACAACATCCGTTTTTTTTTTTTTTTTTCCTCTGCTTTTTCCTTTCGTTTCAATATTAAAATCTTAGGTTACTGGATTTGATCCCCCCTCTTATCAACAGTTCTTTCTTGTCTAGATCTCGCATTCAGGATGCATTAAGTGAACAGCTTTGCAAACTTTTACAGGAAAGTACAGGTAAAGGTGGCCACTTAAGTTACACTCTTTCTTTCAACTTTCTTTCAAGAAAGAGACAGCACAATACTTTGCATATATATAGAGACGGTGCAGTCGTCTCTGCAGCACTAGAAGAGTCACATTAGCCAGCCACATATCAACATGCTGTAATATAGACTAGCAGTGTCTGTACTCTGGAAACAACTTGCTGACACTGCCATGCCTAATCCCCTGTTGTGGGCAGGAGAAACATGTATTTTGCCATTCATCATTAGCATAATAAGCTAGCACATGGCACTTTGCTGTTTTGCATAAAGAGTACACCCCGGTTTATGATTATAAAGAGGCCCTGGGGCTAACTAGCCTCTTTATTCAATTAATGAATAGTTAATGTATTTAAATTAGTCTTGCCTGGTCAATTTGAATCAGAGTGTGGAGCAGACATAGGGAAATACTTTTGTTAGTTCGCAATGAGACGCGTCCTAAAAACACGATGACATGTATAACACATACGTAGGCCTATAGATTTTTAATAAAATAAAATAAATAAAAAAAAAAAAAATACAATCAAACTGGTCAAATCTGGAGGTTACAAATAAATGATCCAGTTTTGGATAAATGTCATCAGCATGATGACCAAACAGTTCCCCTGAACTGAGGCCGCACTGATGTGTTTCTGAGATGATGAATGTTGCATTATTCTCTAATAATGATGTATTGTATAGCTGGACAACTGCAAGGCACTGGCATGTTGGCAAGAGACTGCAGATGTAGTATGAGCAGCTTTCAACATGAATTTTTCACTGAGGAACACAAAAAGGGGGGGGGGGGGGGGGGGGGGGTTCAGCTACAGGGTTGTTCAGCAAGCCATGAGATTGCACACACTGCAGAGTGCATTTGGTTAATGTAATTAAGAAAACCCTATGGTAGGAGACAGAGAGCATTAGTGTCCACGATATACAGTTTTGTTGTGGCCTCTTCCTGCCACCCCCCCCCCTCCCCCTCCCCCCCACTCACATGGACACGCTCTGTATTTATCATCTTTATAAATTATTCTTTTTCCTTTCTTGTGTGTGCAGCGGGAGGATTTGCGGTTTGTTCGAGCGTGAACAACGCATCTGAACATGTGAATAATTAGACGATTTTTAAAAACTGAGAATATGCACATTTGAATTGAACCACAAACTAAACTGTAATAGCTGTTTTAATCACTGTGTTCTTAGCATTTGAAGGTAAGTTAATGTCATGTCTACAAGATGGCTTTCAAGAGCACTGAAATTGAATATCTTGCTTTGTTTTAGTGGTAGATTTACACCTTAATAATGTCAGGAATGGCATCCCTTTCTGCTACATTTGTGTGTGACGTTGAATGAGTATAGTTTGAGTTAAAATAGGTTATGTGGCCTTTGTTCTGAAATGTAATCAGGAAGTTAAGAGGCAATTTATCAAATATTGGACAAAATATAAAGACTTTTTATTTTATTTAAATGTATTTGACCCAGATGGAGCTGTTTTTTGTGGGGCTAATAAAGGCGATCTTTCACACTACCAGGTGAACACTTGGATCTTTTGCTGTGTGAAGTTTGCATGTTCTCCCCCGTGCCATGTATGTGAGGTTATTGGAATCCCTAAAGTGTCCGTATATAAGTGAATGGAAGTGTACATAATTGTCTGTCTGTTTGTGTATTCCCTGTGATGGACTGGTATCCTGTCCGGGGGGAACCCCTGCCTCGTGCCCATTGAGAGCTGCAGATAGGCACAAGCAGACCAGTGACCCTGAACAGAAATAAGCTGCTCAGAAGATGAATGAATAAATAAATAAATAGAAAGATTTTAATACAATGAATATTTTACAATTAATATGCATTTTTTTTTTTTTTTAACTCATTTTAATTATTTGTGTGCACTTAGGCTACTATATATAAGTACTGGTAGTCTTTAAAGCACATTAAAAGGAACAACCAAAACAAAACGTAAAATAGAGCATAAGGAATTAAGTACAGTGCCAGATGTATGTAAAAGTGCCTTTGAGGTGGAGTGTGAGATATATCAAGTCTTATCCTCATTGATATTTAATGTTTTTTATATAGGCAATAGGAAATTGTATTACTGATATGTTATAATGTGGATATTTGTATCTACATTATAAAGTTCAGCTTTCAGAGAATATCATGACTTATACCTCTGCCAGGATATTTCCTGGCAAAGGGAGAAGAACAATCACAGTATCAATATACACTGAAAAAGTTGACTAAAGAATAAATTATGCCTTAAAAAAATGGGGACTTAGATCAGTCGTTCTCAATCTTTTTTGTCCCATATACCCCCTTCACATTTTTGTCAAATCACTTGTACCCCCTCTTCATATACAGTATGTACCCTCTCCATAGTTTCATATGCGTTTTTATTCGTGGAACAGCGGGCTCTCCTAAACCCCTAAACACGTCTCAAACATTGATTCCCAAAGGCTTAATCTACAAATTCAAAACAATGAGCGGAATTTAAAGTGGAATTTAGTTAAACTCCAACTTTTATGTGATTACTTAAATAGTAGTAAATAGAGTCTCCTTTGTAAAATATAGCTAATTATTGTCAAAAGTGTGCAAAATGGCATCTAAAGCATAAAATCACCCTGTTTCAATAAATTACATAAAAATATAGTCGTCTATTAAGCCATAGTATTGTTTGTATGTGGTGAATTTGTCAAAAAAAAAAAAAAAAAAAAACTGCCTAAAAAGGAACTAACTAATTTCCCAATTATTTTTAAATGAATTGTTAGATCTTTCTGAGTACCCCCTGTGTGCTCCTTATAAGTTAACTAGGTTTAAATAAATTAGTTTCTTTAAAAAAAAAAGTTAAGTCAACTTATTATTCTTTACAGAGTTGTATACAGAGATTTTCTGTACCTCTTTTACTCTGTGCAGGTTCACGAGGGTCTGTGGGAGAGCATGGTCACATCAAGCTCATAGGTTCACTCTCCAACAGACAGAAATGTCACCTTTAATATCCCTAATAAACATGTTTTGGGCTCAATCAAATCAGAGCAGCAGTCGTAAACCCACCCAGGGAGAACATGCATATACGCATATTTGGATTGTCTTTTATTTGCAATGTTATGTCAGGTTCAGGTCAGTGGCAGAGGTGAAGTTTTGAAATCCTCGCCACAAAATAACTCCACAAACTTCATCTTAGTGAATTGTATTGGTTTTAAATGACTCCTCCTGCCTAGTTGTCTGCATAGATTAATAAACTTCTCATCGCTGCCACATAGAAGAAAAGAAACCTTTGCTCTGTTTAATGACAACTGTAAAGTGGAGGCAATCATGGGATGCCTCCCATGACATTTCCTCGTTCCTGTCCGCTCCACTTATCTTAGACAAATGGCCGTGCCAGGCCACTATCGAGATGAAACGTTTTCCCCGACTCATTACGTCTGTCACCGGGGCCATTTCCATATTGAAAAATCTCAAACAATAAACGACGCCTGAGCATTTAATAACTGTGAAGGAATCATATTTGGAAAATTGCATTGAAGCAATAACCTTTTCTCCCTGTAATTAGATGACAGAGAGGTCCTGGTTTTAATTAAGTCAGCAATTTATAGCCGCACAGCCCATACCTCAGCCCGCTGATTAGTATAGGAGGGATCACAGAACAGCGTTGCCTCAATTTGAACAGATTTGATCTAGTAATTACTGTGTTATATGGCAAAGGCCGCAGCAAGTCCCCAACTCTAGACTGTGTTGATGCAGTGCTCTGTGAAGCATGGCCGTTCCTTCCCATCGTTACTCGAGCTGAAAATATGTGGCGAGCAAGTGTCTGTCTGAATAGGTCCTCAAAGGGGGTCATCAACGCAGGACATAATGTTTGAGGAGGCATATTAAGGTAGAATTGGAACTAAGGGGACCATGTGTGTGATTTTTGAGGGTATTTGTTTGAGTGTAGCATGATGCCACGCCTCCTAATGGATCCTCTTGGTCATTGTTAAATGTTAACATTTGCACGAGGGGCCAGGAAAGTTAAGGAGGCCATTTTAGTGCAGCGTTAATAAATGTGACAATTTACTGTCAATTTACGTGGTGACAGGTCGTAATGAAAACCATGAAAAGAAGATTAGCTGGAGCTGTTATAGCAGACCCGTCTTGGGACCATCATCATGAGACTGTGGGGACCAGCGATTGTTGTGTGAAGCTGGCAGCCTCTGGGTTCTTGTAGCCATTCATTTGATTGACATTAATGGCACCGGATTTAGAAAAAAAACAGTGGTAAATTTATGTTCTCTCATTTATCACATTACACAGACTTATAGTCGATCCGAACAATAGCACATGGCAGCTCCCTTGACATATCATTAGTGACATCAAACAGATGCTTGTGATCTGTGCAACTCATTTCATTAGCTCCTCAAGCTAAGCATAACAGTATCTTCTCATTGTTGTTCAGGCCTTCAAATAAACAGAAAGACAATTTTGTACAGCACAATTCAACAACAAGGCATCCAATGTGTTTCATATCAAACATAAAAAAACATACAAAGCTTAAAAGCAGTAAAATCTACACAAAGAAACATTTGAATTGAAAAAAAAAATGTAGACACTTTAGGTTAATAATGTGAAAAAAGAGCTCAATTTGAGATAAAATAAGCTAGAATAGGAATTTTAGATTACAGTGCAGTATGAAAGATCAATCCAAAATTAAAGATGTGATATTATAAAAGGTGGTTGCAAAAAAAAAATTCTTTATCTTTGATTTAAGATAATTAGAGACCTGCTGTTATCTTGCTCCTAAACCATTCAGCTTTATAAATAACAGTTGTATTTTGAGTGAAATTATTTGGCAAATAAGAAGCCTGTTTAAGATATGAGAACTGGAGTGATGGATTAAACTTTCTTGCTTTCTTGGTCTTCCTGAAGACTCCAGCAGCAGCAGCAGCAGCAGCGTTCTGAATCAGTTGCAGTTGTTAAGCTTATCTTTCAGGGCATAGCATAATTGTAGTGAGATATTTTGTGGTTTTCTATAATTCAAGCCAGTGGAGGCATGTACTGTATGTTGAACAGAAGTGGCCCCAGAATGGAGCCTTGGGGAATGCCACATGTCCTTGTTCGCTCAGTTGTGTAACTAATTATAGACACAAGTAGTGTAGAAGTTACACGGAGACAATAAATAGTCCCTGTTCTTTAGGTAGAATCAAGTGCCACATAGTTTTTCATTTGGTCTGGGCAAATTGCAGCACTGAGGTAACAATGGGACTGAAAATATGCCACTGTCTGTGTTCAGGTCAATAAAGACCTGGAACTTCTGACTGGAAGACCATTAATCAATTAGTGTTTCAAAATTATTCAGCTGTTGAAAGGAGCTTTTTCAAGGATTTACTAAAAATGGGAGTTGTTGTTTATTAGTGTTTAGATTGTTCTTGAAAGTAGAAAGAAAAAAAATCAAGTGTACAGTAGAAAGCAGATTTGTATGTTTTGATTAAGTAACTATGGCATTTTAATTTACAGCTACACCACAAGAATAGCCTCAATGTACATAGGATATAATCCAATAGGGCACAATCAAAGCAAAGCCGTATTTCTATGGTTACAATGCTACAAAAACAAAAGAAAGCCATCCATGCTTATGGGAAAACAAACTTCAAGCATGAGATGAACACACCTGGTTGCAATCCAAGAGGCAGTGGCGGCAGACTGCTCCCCCTTCTTACCAATCCAAAATACAATCTCAGAGGCTTAATGAAAGAATGAGGTTAATTAATTCCATGGGACATCTCAACCAGAGAAGAGGGCCTTATCAGCCCCCTGGATCCTTCCCCCCGTAAAGGTCACACTTCACAATAAGAGAACAATGCATGTGTTGCCCCTCTGACAACTTCTCATTCTTTATTTCAAAACATCCAATTTGATCTCCGTTCTTCAATCAGCGTGACTACATGGCCTGAGAACAAACCCTGGAACACAGTGAGACATTCAGCGCTAATACTAAACGCCATCCTCGGGCTCTGAATCATCCATAGATCTGTGACAAAGTACCCTCAGAGGCAATGAAGTCTGGTGCTACATGTCTGCCACAGGCTAAACATCATTTGATTTCTAACTTTTGTTGCTAAAGACTGTCTCCAGGCTTTGGCTGCGTGACTGTGGCCCATAATTTATGGGTCATCTTTTGGGCGACATTTTCCTCTGGTTCAAGGTTTTCTTCTGTTGGCATTACAATGATTTGCTTACACCTTCTGTGTTGGTGTGTTTGAGTGGATCTGTGGACCGCTCGCAGGTTCCAAGACAGATTCTTTTAGCCTGCCACCATAAGATATTGATGATGTGGTTGGGGGGGCGCAGTGTTAGTGCGACCCAACAATGCTCCCTGTTATGCAAATTATTTTATTCCTTCGGCCAGCACCGCTGTTAAACCCAATAACTGTAAGCACTCTGATATCCCCCCATCCATATTCCTTCATTTGTCATTTGCACATTTGTTGTGTTTTATTTTTGATTTATGCCATTGTTTTGTTTTGTTTTTTTTACTGTTAATTGTATTTATTTTATTTATTTATTTATTTATTTTTGTCATTTATGTTTCACAGTCATATATTTGCACTATTATCCTTATACATTGGTATTTATTTTGTTCTTATTGTGTGTTATTTTACTGTTGCTGCAACGTGTGAATTTCCCCAATGACACTAGAAGGGGTACTTGACAGCGTGTGAAAAACGAAAAAATAAAAACATAAAAAATATGGGGATTTTAAAATGTGTATTTTTGATTAAAAATGTTATATCACAAAATGAATCATAATAATGATTATGAAAATGATCTTGATTAGAAGATGAACTGAAAATACAAGGGTCAGTCTTGGTCCCACACCAGGTGAGAGATGACCAGAAATGATCAAAAGCACTAAATACTGTTTCATTCCACATATTTACAATGTTCAATTATTTAAAATGACTGTTAACACTCATTCATTCCATCATTACCCTTTATATATATTTTTTTGTAGTATTCTGGGTAAAATGTGTCTGGACAAAGGGGGTACTTGGATTCAGAAATAAAAGAACAGGGGTACTTGAGCCAAAAAAGTTTGAAAACCACTGGTGTATTTTATTTGATTCTATCTATTCTATTAGGTTGTTAAATGCACAAAACACAGGATAAACCAGAGTATAATTCTGCCTCCGCTCTGCTGTTTGGTCAATCATTGTGGTGGATGTTGTTGTTGTTAATGTAATAATGTAGTCGTGAATTTTATTTTTGTACAATAGATGGGTTGACTGTAAAACTGAATTACCATTCTGGGACATACATAACTGAATGTAAAAGTCATGTCAAGCCAGATTCAACATTGTACTGTAACACCATTGTATCTGCTGCATCACATATTTCCCACTACCTAATACAATTTTGCACAACGGACTGACAGAGAAACCTGATGGTCTTTGTCCCCCAAACTCTTAGTCTGATTTGCACCTTCACTGCTTCGTCCCACAGACAGGATTGTGGAGGAGGCTTGGCTGCAAAAAGTGTGTCTCCCCTGGGCTGCAGCACAGCTCCTGTCCCCCTCCTCTCCCTGCAGCTGGAGCTTCCAGAGCCAGATGCTTCACAGCTCCACCACCCTCTGTCCCCCTTTTCCCTCTTCCAGGAGGACGGTGCCCAGAGAGGAAGATGACAAACGCCTCTGCCTTCGTTTACTGACGGATTTGGACGACCTGACTCCAGCCCTGCAGTGTTCCAACCGCCAGCACAAGATGTTGACTTAATGGAAGGGAGTTGGCTGTGGATGGGCCCATATGCGTTTGTATTGGGGAAAATATGGCAGAGCAGTGTGCCTGTGTATATGTGTATGCAATAGGATTGTGTGTTTAAGTGTGTGTGTGTCTGTGAGTGTGTGTGTGTGCATCTTTTTACCTAGCCCCAGACTGCCTGCATCCATCATGCCCGGGTGCTCTGGCACAGAGTGGGGCTCAGACAGCTTCACTAACACACGGTCAGTTAAATTGCCTGTTAAATTGTCCTGGTCCACTGCTATCTTAGGTGTGGATAAAAACACTGCACTTAAAGCCTGCACTTAAAGGCAGAAATTGTCAAGTAAATGCCCGCCATGTTCCATTCATAGATGAGAAAAGAGAGGGAGAGTGCGAGAAACACAGATATTCCATGGGACACGAGTTTCCATCACAAAACAGAATTCACACAGCAGGAGGCACGTGCAAGTTGATTCAGATTTATGCTAAACTTTAAGTCAATTTGTCATGGCTATACATTCAAAATCACAAGACATGGTTTTATTTTTGCAGTAGTCACAGGAATACAAGAAATCTAAATGTTGCCTGCCTATTTCAAGGCTATAGCTAAACAATAGGCTAAATTATGCATGAGCAGAACAACCTTAAAACCTCTTCATCAACCCTTTCTACACTCACTAATGACTAGTACAACGGTCTCAATCCGATACGTTTGACATTTCCCTCCATGCAATCAGATGGAAAATTAAGTCTCATTCTTTTTACATTACCAGCTTATAAAGATAATTGTCTGCTCCGCTCCTATGTACCTGAAGCAGAAAGCGCTACAGAGCTGCTATTCTGATGTAAAAAGAAAAGAAAAAAAAAAGACAGGGGTGTTAGTTAAGGCCACTGGTCAGCATTTGTGAACAAAGAAAAGCACAGTTTAGTCAAGAGAAAGTTTTGAAACTCTCCCACTACCCCTGATGTTTATACACATCTGCAGAATAGAAATATTGACTTTAAGGCCCGTCCGATGGTGGACGTTATTGTTGCATTGCTGAGAGAATGAAAAGACCCATATGGACTGATGGATGTGTGGTTTTATGAGTAAATGGACGTGATGTTGTTAGTTGTTATTGTTACATGTGACTGACAGACATGCTTCTGGCAGATTGCCAGGGTCAACCTATAGCTACAGATATAGTTTGGCTGAATAAGTGATCCTGTACAATTTTTTCTGTACATACTAACTATTGACATTGACAATACATTTTTTCACCCACTTTTTTAACTTTTACAATATCTACATTCCAATACCAGTATTTTGTTGTTGCATTGGATGAATGCTTCTTTTCACACATGTGCTGTGCAGAGGTGTAAAGAGTACTGATACATCCTACTCAAGTAGAAGTACTGTTAATTGATTGAAAGTGTACTCATGTACAAGTAAGTCATACATAAAATACTCAAGTACAAGTAAAAAGCATCTCAATTAAATAGTACATTTTTTGTTGGTAATAAATCTTGCCCCGGTTCCCTTGCATCTGATAAACATCTCATGTATAAACTTAAAAAGGAAAAGATTAAATCTTGCACAATAGGAATTTCATTTATTCTCCCCAAAGGCATCTGTATAAAATAAAAGGTTTGTCAAAATGTACAATTCCTTTTGAAAAAATATAATAACACCAATGAATTCAATTAAAAATAAAAAAAATAATATTTCTTAGGATGTAAGTATAGCTACATTTATTAACTCTAAAACAGTGCCATGTCAAATGAGTCATGTGGGTAACATCAACATAATAGGTAGAAACCCCAACCTGAACCGAAGAATGTGGCTGGGTTTTGATCGGAAATGGCACAACGAAGAACACGTAGATCATGTTCAATGTGATTTCATAAACTAATGAAAAGACCATGAAACGTAAATAGAAAAAAAAAAATCACAAAAAGAACAACAATAATTTACTCTGTAACGGTTGAGTGTAGAATCGTAATGAATTGCTTTACTTCCTTTAAAACCTACTTAAAGGCAGGCTTACACTGTACAGTTTTTGGCCCATTTTGAGCCGATTTTCGACTCGTGCGACTATTTTGTGGGATCGTGCGAGTCTCTGCTAGATCGTGTGTCGTGCATCGTGTAGCGATTAACAGCTCACGACCAGCTCCAGATCAGCAATCGTAGGTCGTAAGGATTTCAAACATGTTTGAAATCCAGTCGCTCCTCGTGAGCTCCTCGTGAGGGTATCGCACAGTTGAAGCATTGCCATGGAATGGCTTACCTTAAACGCTCACACTGCACATGCGCGAACACCATAGGACCGCTGTAAAATTGACGGACAGTACTGCCCACGTCTGTCCAGCCAGCTCCTGGTCCATCACATTGCCGTCTTTTCTTTTTTAAAGATCTTTTTGCTGAGATTTGCGAGCGCCTCTCCACTTCCGGGTTTTTCTTCTTCGCCTGTTTTAATGGCGTCGCTTCAATGTTCTTCTTCTTCTTCTAATTTGTACGTTGCATTTCCGGAAACAAGACCCCGATGTGTCGTGTATGAAAGTACAGTGTGAGCAGTCAGATCAAGTCAGAGTGTCGGTCCGTACAGTGTGAGAACATACATTGTGAGCTGCACACATTCGGGCTCTGTCGCACAGTTTGAGCTGGAGCTGAGTGCAATGATTGAATCAATCGCACAGTGTATCCCAGCCTTAAGTCAGTGACTGATTTAGAAATATACTCAAAAAAGTACAAGTACCCATAAAAGCAACTCAATCACAGTACTCTGAGTACTTTTAATACATTACTTTCCCCTCTGGTGTCCTGACATTCTTGTGTATTCAGCATGAAAACATAAACTCTACTATGACGAGTTATTCCTGTCAATAGAATGAGGAACTACTTACGCATCAATGTAGAAATTGTAATAAATCCTAACAGCCATAAAAATGTAATTATTTAAACAGCCAATGAGAAAATTAAACCATGGACTAATCTATATTTTATGGCAGTGGTTCTAAAACTCTTGTGGCTCAAGTACCCTCTTTCTCTTATTTCTGAATCCAAGTACCCCCTTTGTCCGACGACAACATTTTGCTCAGAAAACTATTTAAAAACTAGAGCACTCAGAGAGCGCAGACCTCCGCCAAGTACAGCACGAGTACAGGGCGAGCTATACATAGTTCCCACATGACAACACAATATACGGCCATTTCTCGACCCAGCACCATTGCTATGGGCAGCTGAAACGAGTTTAGCCTTTGTTCACAGCCAAAAGAGCACAGTATGATAGTTTTGTGTTAGGTTAATGGTGCACTAATCGCCACAATAGCTCAGTCAAACATGTATTCTTTAGTAAGCGAAGTCGGCAAGTCAGATCTGTAACTTCGGGATAAGGATTGGCTCTCAGGGCTGGGTTGGTCTGGCTAGGGTGCGAAGTGGGGCTGGGCTCGCGCCGTGGCTAGAGGAGCAGTCGGAGACCCAGTGCTCGGCCCGCCTCGCCGCCGTCGAAGACCCCCTTTGCCTTTGGGTTGGAGTGGACGGGCGACCCGGCGTGCGAGGGGCGATGTCCGGTGCCAGGCAGAGGGGGCTGGGTCTCGGCGGCTGGCGGCGGCGACTCTGGACACGCGCCGGGCCCTTCTCGTGGATCTCCCCAGCTGTGGTGCCCGCCGGAGTCTCCCCTCCTCCCCTTCTCTTGAAATCCATGATATAAATTGCCTTGTTTACTTAAATAGTTTTGCATACCCTGCCTGTCACAAGCACTTTCCCGTTCGCCGCATGCTTTACACATTTTCCACCCATCCATTCACAAACTGGTCGTATGCCTCGAGTGATTTGAAAGCCTGCACTTTGCACATTTGGAACAAACCAAATAGTTTAGAATGTCTATGTACATTATAGGAGGAAAGTAAGGTGGTTTACCGGCCATTTGTGTTGGTTTTGTAAGACATGTCAACCGTCTTTTGTGGAGTAGAATGCAGCGAAGCAGATAAACAATACAAGTGTACAAGGGAGGTCACGTGACCTGTGGGAACTATGTACACAACGCACTACTACATTACCCATAAGCCACCGTGCTTAAAAGAGCTCCCATTTCCCCATTTTTTGGTATTTTCTCATTTTTGGTAATCCAGAACATCACCAAAATTGTATCACCTGTTTCATGTCCAATTATCAACATTTTCTGACCCCATTTTGATATCAAATATTTCTGACGACCACAAAGACATTTTTTTTTGAATTAGTTTTTGATCATGATTGAGCGCAGATATATATATATATATATATATATACTGCATTTTAGTTCAACATGATTTCTATTTCACAATGTGAATGTATATAAATACAGTTGTTTAAGATTGTGTGTTGTTTTAATTTAAATTACATTTCAAAAATCTACCAGAATAATTCAGAAATGAAATTTTTCTCTCTCTTTCTCTCTCTCTCTCTCTCTATCAAGACCCCCCTGTTGTGCCATTGTGTACAACTAGGGGTACACGTACCCCCATTTGAGAAACACTGCTTTATGCAATTTAGCAATATTGTAATTTTTAAAGTAAATTTTCAAAAAAAGTTTGCGTCGAGCAGATTGTCTTCCATGTCCATGAAGACAATAATCATTATGTGTAAATGTATAAATGTGTTTATTAAACCTAGTGAATTCCACATGGGTTTAATGTATATGAAGTGGGATAGATTCACAGCCTCTAAATTTGAACATGAATATGATGAACATTCCTACATAACGTGTACTACATGCTTGTTTTATGATAACTGTCACTCATTTTTTTAAGCCAGGGGTCTATATTATTTACTCAAAACAGGAATTTAGAGGTGAACTGGTGTCCTGTCCAAGAACCCAGTCTTACACCCGCCGTGAGGAAAAAAACAACAACATGAAATTAGCTTTATTTGTGTGCATAAAATGGCATCATGTGAACTACACACCAAGTTTTATTTATTTATTTATTTATTTATTTATTTATTTATTTATTTATTTATTTATTTTTAATAAATATGCTCATGCATTGTTTTGTTTTTTAGTTTGTTTGTTTTTTTTGGGAAAATTACTTTGTTACCTGTTGTCAACTAGCGACCAAATCTGAGTCATAACCCACAGTTTGAGAAACTCTAAAAATTCTAAAATGTGGTGTGTTAAAATTTCAAGCGATTTGATTTTTTTTTTGTAAGCGTGCGTTAATAAAATAAATCACTGTGCTGTAAGTATCTGATCAGGCGCTAGAGGGCAGAAAAGTTCCATAAGTAAGTAAACGCACCACAGCCAGAGCCAAGCAGTGAAAGCTGAGATACACATGCAGATACACACTAAGAGCAGGTTTTAGTTGCTTTTTTTTTTTTGTTTTGTTTTTTCTTCTTCTTTAGTGTCACAATCTAAAAAACATCCTCACTCTACATGGAGAGCTTCAGGTATGACCTGCAAACTGCATATATACTTATCACGTCACCTTCTAACTTTCGCTCTTAAGATTTGGTTACATAATCCTTGACAGCATAATTGGAACGATGATAAATTACACCACCTTTAGAAAGCTGTGCACATCATGTTTACTTTTATAAGCATGATCATATAACGCATCAGATCTCAAGGTGTATGTTTCACTAATATATCTGTTCTGTTAATACCCCCCCCCCCCCCCCACCCCCCCCCCCCCCCCCCCCCCATGAGGCAATATTTGACATTTATAGAAGTGCTTTGATCTTCTTTATTTTCAATCATCAATTTACAGTTTTCTTTAGTTTGAACATTCAAACACATACATGTCCAAATTGGTTCAATCAACAACATATATTTTGACCTATAAAAGCTGCTTAAATGCTTTTGAGCAAAAACTATAAAACTGTAAAAATCATGTTACAATAAATGGTAAAATCACAGCTGATAAATGCTTTGTAAAAAAAATAAAATAAATATATATTTTTTAAAAAAAGGGATTTAAAACAAGCACTATTACAGTTAATTTTCTAAAATGTCACACCCCACGGGCCGCGTCCTACAGTTTGAGAATAACATTTTTTTTTTTTTAACTTTACATGAATGTGGATAAAACACTATAGACTGACTCTGACTGCGTCCACTGAGGGTGTATAATGTCCAGTTGTGTTTGTGCGTTTGGTTACTGTGATGCGCTTGGCGGGAAAAGGTGAAAGTGATGATGGACTGTGTCCTTTTAAGTGTTTTACTTTCGCTCCACGTGGCGGATGAACGTTTGTTCTGGGGTCGAAAAGCCAAAGTGCATTATAGGTTTCTATAGTATCTATAGCTACTTTACATCAGGGGAAATTATCATTTTCATATGAGAAAAAATGACCAGAATAAATAATATATGAGTTAGTTCGACATTTGTTAGGAATAAGGTTGCAAACAGTGGAATTTTACGCATGTAATTCTGTAAAATTATACGCAAAAATCTGAAATCAGATGTTTTATTTTTACATGAGTCTATCCTGTTTCTATCAGCCATCAAAGATTATTTAATACCTGTAGCCTATAATGAAATAACCCCATTAAGGAATTTTCTCCACATTATGTGTGATAATAACTTGTAATAATGATATGATCATGACAGCTGCCGTGCGGTTTGGACTCTTATGTCGGGTTAGTGCACAGGCATCACGCTAATATGTGCTGACCAGAGGGGCGGGTGTGTGTGTGTGAGGGGGTCCCTGTCCCTCCCTCTCCTCTGACAAAACCCATACAGCTGTCCTCGAAATCAATACATGTCACAGAAGTATGAAAACAAACACCCAGACTGATGCACATCCCCTCAAATAAAAAGAAAAAGGTATGAGGAGCGTGAACATGTGGAAACCCCCTCTTTGTGTTGTTGATAGTGCAGTGGTTGTATGGAATAAGCCTTTTTGAACGCTTACAATCTCCTGCTGTGCTTCATTGAAGATGTTCCTCCACATCCAGTCACATCATTATTTATTGACTATATTACATTTATGAATAAAAGAGTTTTTTTTTTTCTTCGTCTTGATGGAAAGCTGCATGTTTGGGTCCGATGTTATAGTCTTGATGATTACTACTAATTTGCTTCATTTTTCCCCCCCTCTCTCTTCTTGCATCAACGCATGGAGAGCTGCATCTGTTAGGGTCCAATGTTAGTCTTAATTACTGGCTTTCTTGTTCTCTGTGGCCCTCAACCGTCTTTAATTAAAACCTTGATTAGGGGGGAGGAGGTCTTGGGCAAGACTATTACCAGATGGGTTTCCAGCAATAATAATAAAGACTTTATCCGCTGCTGCCTGTGCGCCATAACGCGCAGAGCCCTCTGCCCGTCCATATCAAAGCGCAGCGACTAGAGAGGCTGTTAATTACGCCGGTAATGACTTGTCTAATTACAGTAGGTTTGTGATTAGATTTAGAAACGTTTGGAGCTCTATACACATGCAGCAGCTTTCTCTCTCTCTGACTAGACTATATAAGTTTAACACTGTATATAACTTAAACATATAGCTATAGTGTGTCTCCACAGCGGGGTGCTGCTGAATAACTGGCCTGCTGTTGGAGTGAATAGGATCAATAGTGAAGCGTTGACCCGAAAATGATGGTTATTTTTCTCAGAGAGCTTCTCAATCATCCATAAGTCCAATGCACAACAAAAAAAGTGGCCCCAAAACAAGTGGCAAACATATTGTCAAACATTTCACTGGGTGTTATGTGCCAGATATATGTTCAAGCTGACTATATTTATAGCTTTCTTTAGGCTTACATATCTTTGATCCAAAGAGCTTCACATGCACTTCTACAGACCACGCCGTTTTTGTGGCCTCAGAATCCCCTCAACTCATACAAACTGTTAAAATGTCATTTGTGGAATCCAAAATATGCAGCAAATGACAAATCAATAATGCAACATGACATTCTTTAGTGCAAAACTACACATTAGTAATTTTGGAGTCGCCACATTATGAATACACATTGCCAATGGTCTGAAAGTCATTATGAGTGCATGCGCACAGACGCGCAGCCGCCGCCGCTGCTGCTGCTTTCATATTCAACACAGAGAAAACTTGCAAATAACAATCAGTTCAATTATCCTCAAAATATTTACTCCAGGATAGGGTTTTGTCATCCAGACAGACGGAGAAAGAGGGAGGGGAGGAAGAAGTGATTTCTTGCTGCATATATGCGTCCATTTTCCAGACGGTTTGTCGTCGTTATTGCCTGATTTAGTGTGTGTTGTTTTACACAGCCCAGTTATCCCTGCGCCTGTGTGCGCACCGAGTGTCGCTGCATCCATTTATACTTATCACACAGATCTGCGTTGAAGTTTGTCACATTTTGGTGTTTTTTTTTTTTTTGTTTAGTTTTGTTTTGTGCTGTTTCCCTCTCTATCTCAGAGCCATGATTTGTGCATCACAACTGTTTTTAAAGAACACCATCTATCTATCTATCTATCTATCTATCTATCTATCTATCTATCTATCTATCTATCTATCTATCTATCTATCTATCTATCTATCTATCTATCTATCTATCTATCTATCTATCTGTGATGCATTCACTGACCTGAACTTTGCAGCAGGTGCTTTTCTGCATCTGAAGTGAGATTTGCAAGCAAAGCATTCTCACCTTCATCACTAACATGAAAGTTTAGATTTGAAGGCCTTATTCCTGACACATATCATCAACATTAAATACAACTTCTGTTTCTGTATTTTAAAAAGTAAACATAAATTCCTTAACACATCCTTAACACATCCAAATACTGTATCAGATTGATTTCGATTTTTTTTTATATATATATATATATATATATATATATATATATATATATATATATATATATATATATATATATATAAAACTCATGGTTATACAGAACACTGAAGAATATCTTTACCAAGTAGTTACACAAGAATTACACAGAAGAAATCACACCCTCAGTGCTCGATGGCATCCATAAAAAACACGCTGAGAACCCAGCTCTGGCATTAATAATGGTGAAACCCTTTCAGGGCAGAACGTTGCAAAGGTTGTGACAGGTGACAAGACTTACATTTAATCATGGCTCACTTGGTTGGAGTTGAACTCAAGACCTTGAAATGAATCGGAGACTCGCTTGAAAAGGTATATGTTCTACATGCTTTGGGGGGGAAATCGTGGTTTTGTGTTTCCAATGAGAATGAAAGACAATGGGATTAATCGTTGATGTAAACAGTGAGTGGTGTGCTAAGAAATTAATTTCAGGTGGAAGATTATTTATTATAGTTGATGAGTAGAATTTTGTTTTATCACCTATAAATCATTTTGAAGCCATTAGGTGATCTAAAGCATCTCCACATATTTGCTGGAAAGCTTGACTTTTAGCTTGATTTTTTTTTTTTTTTTTTTTAATTATTTGCTGTAATTTAAAGTGTGAGAATTCGAATGAAGGTCAAGTCGGTCCCTTACCTTCAGATCAACACTGTTACATGTTTTTTTTTTTTTGTTTTTTTTTTAGTGATGTTGAATGTAGGCCAACACCCTTTAGTTGATGCGTAATTTACCTCGCCGTGCGTAATTAACTGCGTCGCCGCCAGAGTCGGGGATGCGCGCGGTGCATTATTTTTGAACGGCGCAATACGTTTCCATTAAACGTTATTAAAGCGCAGCGAGTGACGAGCTCTCATTTGTCTTGTCAGGACATCAGACAACCTCGTTAGCTCCCATTTTCTCCTGTCAGCTCACAGTGCGACACGGACACTGACTTGAGCCACTCATGGCAAGTGAGTGATAAATACGCCTACTCAGCCCCACGCGGAACAGCAGCATTATTGTTGGCAGCAAGAAGCATCAGAATCAATCAAAGGCGAGTCTGTATGGCAGGTGTCAGTCATGCTTTTTTTTTTGTTTTTTTGTTTTTTGTTTTTTTATAATCCTGGATCTGTAATCTAATTTAAAGGGTCACAGATTTGGGGCCAAAAATCCCCTCGTTGAACGTTCTCTCTGCAACCATGACTCAGCACTGACCACACATGCCTCACTAAGATTTAAAGGTCCAAAATGGAACTGCTTTGAATATTTGTGAGCAGATAAATGATCTTGTTATTTTATATGGGGGGGGGGGGGGGAAACGGCATCGGATCTTTCCGCTTTCCTGCACTTTCAGATGCAATTGTAGATCGAAGTCAGACTTGTCACGTTGAGCCAAAGTGAATTCCTAACATCCAGGACGTGCCTGTCTACTTCGGACAAATTGCATCCAATCACCCCGGGGGAATTCGGCTAATGTCTCGATTCCAGGGCTGGGGAGCATGGAGAGAAAACAAATCAAACTCAGCACACAAGAGCGCGTAGGGCTTATTAAAACATTTCACACAGGGGAGAGAGAGGAAAGAGAGAGGAGCGATGCGTGTGTGTGTGTGTGTGTGTGAGGAGGTAATTACAGAGAATATCAGATGATCTAAACATTATACGCACTGCACGGCTGCTGTGTGAGGGGCATGACAGCCTTCACTCATATGGCCTGTCAGCACACACACGCGCACACACACACACACACACAACACACACACACACACACACACCACCACACACACCACACACACACACACACCTCACACACACACACACACACACCACACACACACACACCACACACAAACACCACACACACACACACCACACACACACACACACACACACACACACACACACACACACCACCACACACACACCACCACACACGTGTGATATAAAAACAACACCTTTTACACAAAGTTCAGAGATGCACCTACCCTCTCCGTTGTAATAACTTTAAATGGATGCAATGCCATGAATAAACCAACTCTGCAGTATACAAGTCCTCCATCCCCATGGACAATTTTTTTTCCTCTGTCTGCCACAGCGACAGTAAACAATAAGCTCACGAGGCGTAGGACCATGGAGGCATGATGTTCTGCATGGCTAGAGAGGGGTGGTCGATCATTACACAATTTGTTTAAAAATTTGATCAGTCAGTGGGCAGGAGATTAATGGCATGTGCTCACAAAAGTTAATGTAGACGTCATGCACGCTTCTATTGACAAAACCTCACATTAAACAAGCGGATTGATGTCCTTCTAATTTTGAATTATAGTTTAACAACTTTAAAAGGATTGGCACAGAGCTTAAAAAGTGAATATAGTGGATTTACTCGGAAGGTGCTGCTTCCAAAAATGTGGAGTGATACTTTAAATGAGCTTTG
The DNA here is from genome assembly GCF_900634775.1 of Gouania willdenowi. NCBI lineage: Eukaryota > Metazoa > Chordata > Actinopteri > Blenniiformes > Gobiesocidae > Gouania > Gouania willdenowi. The sequence continues at coordinate 24,004,541 of NC_041046.1, read as the reverse complement.
TAAAGTAGTTTCTGGAGTTAAAATTCACAATTCAATTAAATGTACAGTTTAAATTTTAAAAAAGAAGACATTTCTATGGAAAAAGTTGCAACAAGCCACATTCAGCAAAGCTTGGCATTTCTATTTCTAAAGAGCTGTCAGTGTGTGTGTGTGTGTGTGTGTGTGTGTGTGTGTGTGTGTGTGTGTGTGTGTGTGTGTGTGTGTGTGTGTGTGTGTGTGTGTGTGTGTGTGTGTGTGTGTGTGTGTGTGTATGTGCAGCACACAGAGAGAGGGAGAGTATAGGGTAGAGCGCATGGTGACGGCAGAGGGAAAAACCGGCTGGACAGATTTGTCTTTCCGCCTGATCTGCCAGTGAAGAGCGGGGCTGTGTGGGAAGGGAAAGGCAGCACCTGGCTCCACCGCTGTATCCCCATCTCGTTTTATTGACAGCCTGATAAGCAAGGACCAAGCCGTGCGGTTTCCAGCGCGGATGTCGAGCACCCTGCTGCGTTGCACAGTATCAAGGCCTCTTAATGGCTGTTCCTCCAAATAATGACCCAAACACAGGCAGCCCCTGACTGGCCCGTATACCTGCGCTGGCCCCCGGGTCTCTTCCTGAGAGACAAGCCACGGCGCGGTTGCCCATTTACTCACCGTCTTGTTCAAATTGACACAAACATCAGAGGTTGTGAAATTGGATTGGAGGCTTTTAGCCTGCCTGGGTAAAAGACAGCCTCTGGTCCCATTATGAGTCACACATGTCAACTTTATAGGGCTGTAGAAAATAAAAGGAAAAACATTTCACTAAAAGCCAAACAGTGACGCTGTGCACAAATACAACTCATGTTTATGGCTGAAGGTTTTATATCTGATCTTTGGAAACACGTGGATTCACCCAAAATCCATCAGGAAAAAGCATGAGGGCGTTTGAGGTTCCATGCCAAGTCGGTGTGCACCTGTTGCACAACGATTCCATTGTAATTATAAGATAAAATAAAACAAAAACACTCACAATGGCAAATTGTCTACACATTGAGACTGTTGGAAACTGCAGATCTCATAACCGCCTAATTATGTGTTATTTATAGCATTACATTTCTTGGTAAAAAATGACAACATTTTACGAGTCATTCTGGGATAAATAGAATGAAATGAGCACTAAACAACGTTTTGATCCAATATATATATATATATATATATATATACGCTGGGACAGTCACCATAGGCCGGTGTGCTCATGGACTCTACCTAGCGCACTTCCCTATTCGGCGCTGTGCGTCCTGTCCAAGGTGTGACGTCGCCCCGTCGCTCCAACCAATCACTGCCAACTGGAGCTGATGTTGAAGAGAAAGTAACAAGTAAGAGTCGCGCATTTGTTTCTCACTGACATTTCAACTCCACAACGGAGACAAAGGTAGATATACTGTAGATAGATAGATTTTGACCGGGACCTACAAGTTTCTGTTTCCGTGGCGCGGTGGAGATCTCCAAGAAGGAAAGAGGCGGTTTAATGCGCACAGGATACCAGTTACACCCCTGCTTTATTTTGTCCGGTAAGTTTGGGTGTTTTTTTTTTTTTTTTTTTTTTTTTTTTTTTTTACTTTGAAATTCTATGATTGAAATATCTAATCACACACATACCTCTTTGGATCGCGTGTTAATGCCGTTTTTACGCACTGATTGTAGCCTTTACTTATCTGGGAAGTTTGCAAAAGTTTGCAGCGCGTTGTTGTCCTTCGATCTGTATACAGTATGGATACACCACGTTGAACACAGCTGCTGGTTTTTGATTAATTGTCCATCATACTCGCACGCGTGTAATTACTAGCGTTTACCCGTGTTCACTATGTAAAAGCGTCCATTATTACGAGTACTTAGATATATGCAATAAAGCGTGCGTAGCACAGTGGAAATAATGACATCAACAGATCATTTTCACCTTGACGCTGCAATAGCATAATAAATAATTTTTAAAGCTTTGTCAACCAGTGAAATGTAAACCAAATAAAAATATTATTATTATTATTATTATTATTATTATTATTATTATTATTATTATTATTATTATTATTATTATTATTATTATTATCACAGACTTTTCCTTGACCAGCTCTGTGGCACCTCTCCTTTTGCCAGGAGAGGGCATTTGTGTAGCATCGTGGGCATCAAAACCATTGAAACGCACTATTCCTTTTATACACATGAATACAAACGTGCGCTGTGTATCCATCTATATATACAAGAAGATATGATTATAGATGGTGAAATAAATGGCTAGTGAAGGTGTTTTAATAAAACAAAGTTAAATTTGTAAAGTCGTTTAAAAACGTGCTCACTGTGGTCTGCTGCTGGTTTAAACATTTTCTTGATCATTCAAGGTGGGGAAAAAAAGAAGAAAAAACACACACAAAAAAATAAGAAAAACAAGTTCATCTCCAAAAAGGTGTTCCTGATCACAGGTTTATGTTTCCTCTTGTTTACCGGATGGACAGAGAAATGAATCCCCGTCAGAGGAGCCGAGGGGGCGGCTGGAGTTCCACGTGTGCGGCCAAGCGATAAAACTAATGAAATATACAGCACGTGGAGGACATTTTCCTTCAAATTCAAATGAAACATTATAAATGTGTAGATTGTTTATGTAAATAATACACCTGTTATCTCATATATCCCAATGGTGTAAATCAATTTAACACACCACCGGAGTGAATGACAGGAAACAAATAATAATAATAATAATAATAATAATAATAATAATAATAATAATAATAATAATAATAATAATAATGTGTATGCAAGTAATAAAAGGAAATATATTCTAAGTATTACACTTACAATGTTTCTTTTTTATTAATAATAATAATAATAATAATAATAATAATAATAATAATGTGTAGTTAAAACTGCACTTGATATGATACAATTGACAATATGTGATTTTTGTTTTTTTTAATGTTTGGGTATATGTTTAAAAACAATTCATATAATAACATTTGGCATGTGTGTCTCCCACTCAAACTTCATTGGCACATTATCGAAAAATAATATTATATACATTATGAAGTGTATATGCACAGTGCATGAAAAAAATAGAAATAAAATAAATAAATAAATAAATAAATAAATAAATAAATAAATAAATAAATAAATAAATAAACCATGGTTCATTAGTATACTAATTTTAGATCATCAACCATGAGATGATAAATCAGGTTAAAATGTCATCTAATGGTATACATGCCAATTCCAAACATTGTAAATCATCAGTAAAAATGTTGTTTTTTTTTTTTAAACCTAAAATGAGTGTAATTATAAGGGACAGTTGACCCTCCACTTTAACCCCGTCACCAGCTTTTTTCTCTCCTCACTTCACTTCAATCCTTATGTTTCTTTTTTTCCTCTATTCTGGTCCTTTTTCTTTCATTTCTTGTATTTAAAAGTTTCCATAGGGGTCCAAATACCAGGCTGCCTCAGGGGAAAATAGTGGCCAGATTAGGCTTTCCTTTCAGAGCCTCTGACATTAGTTGCTGCTAATCCGAATTGGGCTAATTGCTTTCTCAGCATCACCCACTTTTTTTTTTTTTTTTTGTCTTTCTCCGAGACCCCTACAACAATCCCAACCTCTCCAAACTAAACACTGAAATAAATACATAAAGGTGACGTCTATCCTGGACTATATACTTTGGATCTATCGTTGACCTATTGGTGCGGCAGTGACATTTCAGAGGACAATAACGAAGAAAAAAAAAAAAAAACATCTTTAGAAAGACAACAAAACTCGAGAAGATTTACACCCTAAATAAAGAAATCAATAACGTGCTGAAGGCATTGTTTCCAAAGAAAACTACTTGACGCACTCATCTGGGAATCAGTCTTTCAGTGAGAGGGGAGGTAATAGTGGAGGTTTTGACAGCTGCAACAATCTGTGACGAGTGGCAATAACATTTGCACCATAATAGCAGGTCGTGGATTTAACACAGTGAGTGTGTGATGTGGGTCAGGATGGAAAGTCTTTCATATTTTGGACGAAATGTCAAAATTCTAACTTTTGGCTGTTAACATATAGTCAGGATAAAGTTACACTCACTTATTCAGATGTAAACACATAACTTTTTATGTAGATCTGGAAAAAATCAAAACAAATTTTGTTATTTATTTATTTTTAGATAAAGTAAAAACAAAATTTAAAAAAAATTAATTAAAAAATAAAAAAACTAAATAAAAAAAAAACTCCACGATCAAACTTTTGGAGTTCAGTGAATATTAATTACCCTGCTTTGATTTTAAAAAAAAAAAAAAAAATTATTATTATTTTTTACAGTAAATTAAAACCAACACGTCCATGTGTTTGTGAGTGGGCTATGGGGGGAGGAGGAGGAGGAGTGTTTTTGGTCTAATGCATGTCTAATAAGGGGGTCCTTGACGTGAAAATGTTTGGGAACCCCCTCCTTAGCTGATATGAGCTACATGAGTTCCCGGTATAGGCCCATGGGCTGAGCCACCAGTCTGAGTGCGTATACAGAAACAAAGCAGGCAGGAGAAATGCATGAATGTGTTCGTTTAGTTTACGGCTTGTTTGATGAAGGAGTATTGGCCGAAGTGTTGTTCCTCACCGCGGGACCCTCGGTGACAGTTTGAGCCGGTCCTCTCAGCTCATTATCTCAACGGCCCACTGAGGGCCCCATTCAAACCTTCCTCACCCCCTCCTCTCTCTCTCTCTCTCTCCCCTGCTCTCTCTCTCTCTCTCTCTCTCTCTCTCTCTCTCTCTCTCTCTCTCTCTCTCTCTCTCCCTCTCTCGTCTACTCATTGAACCCGCAGTGAGGAATGCGATGGTTGTTAGGGAGCCCTCTTTCACCTCCAAAGTGTTTTATTGATGAGCCCTGACTCCTTCCACTTTTTCTCATGTCACAGAAAGTCAAGTGTAGCTCTCTGTGACTTCATTTCACGGCCCCCTAAAAAAAAAAAAAAAAAAAAAAAAAAAAAAAAAAAAAAAAAAAGGAGACGCATTTCCCATCCCCCTCCCCCTGCATGTGTGTCCCCTTCTCTTTGCCCTTTCATGCACCCCCTTTTCTGTAGCAGTTTTGCCACAAACCTCATTCTCCACTCCTCGGTGCTACTTTTGGGGAGGACCAGCGGGGTACTGAGGTACTGAGGCTGGTGTTGCCCACACAACGCGGGCGCAGAGGGGTTGCTTTTGGGTGCGCTGAGGTGTGCGTTAATGGTCAGTCAGTTTTTTTTTTTTTTTTTTGGAAAGGGGAAACGCGTGGCCATTGCAGTCATTTGCTTCACTCTTATTTACGCGTGCTATTTGCTGTCAGGTCACAGTGACGTAGCCGCGCCAATGTGTCCATGGGAAAGCAGCCGAGCTTGCCTAAAGGTTGCGCTCTTTACGCTGCATGGCGTTCCTGTTGACATGAGGGGTAAGACTTATTCAGAGGGAAGTGATGCTCCAAAGAATCAACAAAAGCACGTGGTGGTGGTGGTGGACAGAATGGGACGGTTTTTTGGGGAGGGTGATGATGAGGCCCTGTGGCTTTAGGCGCAACCAATATTCACTTTTAAAGCTAAAGGAATGCTTTTTAGTCATAGCACAAAACACTTTTTTCTAAAGAAAACTTTTAGCATTGTTTTTGGAGCTCAGATTTGTGATTATGTGAAGGTTTGGCAATGTCAAAGTCATTTTCTGTCAAAGGAAGCCTCAGCACCACCTGCATCCCATGCGTAAAAACTCCATCATCAAACTTTAAAACAACAAAAGTATGTGTTGCAGCCCTTATTAGTTGGTGTTATTAGACATTTACTTGTGCGCTATATAGTTTCCCATGCTATGGCCTCAGGTTGGAGCAGTGCACTATACACAGCCTGGAAGAATGGAGCATTCCAACCAATGGGCTTCTCCAAGTCTTTGCAATGGGGCAACATGAGCGCAGCCTATTTGCATGCGTGGGCTGATTAGTGGAACTCTCTCTTTCTCTCTCTCTCTGCGTGTGTGTGTGTGTGTGTGTGTGTGTGTGTGTGTGTGTGTGTGTGTTTCTTTCTGTCCCCTCGCTTTCTCTCTCTTCCCTCTCCCTCCGTGGCTCGGCCCCGTTTCCCGCTCTGGCTGCGGTGCAGGGGGAAGTGTTTATATGGGGGATGATGACAGAGGTCGGGTCGCGCTAATGGGCCAGTGAAGAGCGGCGGAGGGAGGCGAGGCGATACGATGCACGCGCGCGCGCACACACACACACACACACACACACACACACACACACACACACACACACACACACACACACACACACACACACACACACACACACACACACACACACACACACACACAGCAGACCAGGAACACATACATTAATACACTTGTTCCATCACCAATCAGCATAGGTGTGTTCATTCTCTTACCCCCACCTCCTCCTCCTTTCCTACCACGCTGCCACCCCTCCCTCCCTCCCTCCCTCCTCCTTCGCCCCCTCTCTCTCTTTCTCTTCCCCACTCTCTCTCTTCCCGACTCGCTCATTCGCTCTCTCACACGCCAGCGCACATCCTCGCCAAACTCCGTGCGTCCTGACATCTGAGTTCACTGTCAATCTCTGTCTCCTTCGCAGGGATACCCCCTCCGTCTCCACCGAAGAGCGCTGGAAACTAATTTTTCCTCTTCTAAAAACTTCCCGAGAGAGAGAGAGAGAGACTGATCCTGGTCAGCATTTTTTTTTCTCCCTCTTTCTTTGTGGCGTGGAGAGCTGGGCTGTAGTCTACCGTTTACCAAGGACTTTAAACACGACTCAAGATGCCCCAAAAAGGTGAGCACCTGACCTGGAGTTAGTTCAAAAAAATGATTTATTACAACAAAATTATTATTATTATTATTATTATTATTATTATTATTATTATTATTATTATTATTATTATTATTATTATTATTATTATTATTATGTGGTGTATAGGGCTGGTCCAGTGCTGGTGATGTTAGGGTGTTCTGTCTGGACTCTCCGAAAAGAAAAAGTGCGACCAGCCTTCAGCGTCTCTGTCCGTGTTTTCTTCTCGATTTTGTTGTGGCGTTTATAGGCCCCGCGGATAGCTCACCGCTTTATTTATGACAGCAAAGAGTAAAAAGTCACGTTGGGCCAGGACAGTGATCATCGTGGAGAATGGGGCGCAATGACCCGTTGTGGAAAAGGTGTCAGATTGATTCATGCATAGGCGAGTCACCCATGCGCTTTCTGAGCAAGAAGAAGAAGAAAAAGGCAGAAAAAGCTCCTTAGAATAGTTTAGTGTTTGTGTGACTGATAATATTCTGCGTTTTTTTGTTTTTGTTTTTTTTTAAGTGTTTTTAAGCGTTTTGAGGCTGTTCTCTATCACTGCGACTTTTGTTTTTATATCATTTTTAATTTTACAAGTGTTTTCAATATGTTTTTCTCGTTGTCTCGTTTAGTAAATAAGTCTGGTCAGTTTATACAGCACATACCGTAAATATAAATATAAATTCTTAAATATGGGCTTTATAATTAAAAAAAATTATATATATTTTTTTTCTTAAACATTACTATTTAAAAAAAAAATCTGTGGGCGTATTTTAATTATTATATGCATTAGACACGCAGATTAAACCATGTACTTATAATATGTTGTAACTGGTTATTTATTTTGTCATTTATATACAGTAATTCATAGATATTTAAAATGCTTTTAGCAAAATAATATCTAAAATAAGAGAAAACATGTTGAAAATAAATGTTTTTTCATTATTATTAAATTAAAAAAAGTGTCTAAAAGTGTATTGAATATATCTCTCAGTTGTTCTTGACAGTACTGTGGCTCAGATCAGGCCTACTTACTGTAAATGGCTTGTCGCTAAAGCATCATCTATAAAGCGGTAATAATGAGCAGACAGCATTAGGACATTGTTGTCCCCCGGATTACTAAAGCAAAAGAAATGCAGATTAGTTCACAGGAACAACTGCGTTTGAGCTTTCGACCCTAAATAAATGATTAACCACTTGAGCCATGAAAGCTGTGTATAGGCCTGCCGCCATGCAGTGTACACCATACATACACATATTTGTGTTTGCACTGTTTCCAGCTTTTAAATCAATACAGTTGTAGCGGTGTGGCTAATTAGATTACATTACACAAAAAATATATATATATAAAAAATAATAACAGTTGTCAGAGCGAGCTAATTTCCTAATTGGTCAACTTTTGGACTTATTAAGCTCGTGGTGCATGTGATGGAATCTGAATGTGATTAATGACCGAGCAGCTTCTGTTTGTTAAGGCGTCAAAGAAAAGCCACAATCTAAATGTATTGGTGCGTCTCAGAAACTGGTCCGCGGCCACACAACAGACAGTGAATGTGTTGAAGGCAGTCCACATTACAGGCCATTTTGCTCCGCACACAACACAGCTTTGCACGGAGGGAGAAAATGAAAACTTCAGACTTCTCCCTCCCTGGCCCCCTTTTTATCTGTCCTCCCCATTCAATGGCTGCTTTAATGCATTTGTCTTTTCCAATTGAGCGCCCTACTGCGCTGTTGTGTCTTTTCACCCGCTTTACAACTCGCACCAGCAGCACAGAAGATAGAAAATATTTATAACTAGAAATTGCATTACATTTTGCATACATTGAGTTAATAGAAATGAAAGAAGAAAAGACAAAAAAACAAAAAAAAAAAACCAACTTGCATTCATTCACTGGGGTCACGGTCGTGTGTGTGTGTGTGTGTGTGTGTGTGTGTGTGTGTGTGTGTGTGTGTGTGTGTGTGTGTGTGTGTGTGTGTGTGTGTGTGTGCATGGAGGGGGTGTATTCATGCCTCTGGCTCTTTTGTATTAATCTGAACTTGTTGGTGTGTTGCTTCTAGTGGTGGTTGAGGCCTGGAGTTTTCGTCCTGGATTTTGGGTACACGAAGGCATGGAAAGAGAAACTTGGGGTGTTGTATTGTTGGGTCTCCTGTAGGCTTTTGTGGGCCAGATATGTACCCCCCTCCTAGTCTGGACTATTGCAGGGCAGTGAGGCGAGGTATAGACAACGTGTGTCAAGTCCACCCTTTTAAACATGCACTAAAGCAGGCATGTCAAGTTTAGGACGTTTGCAGAAGCCTCGTGCTGGGATGATGAGGGCTGATTTCTTTTCTTTTTTTTTTACACCAGCTCTAGTAAAACCTACTCAATGCAAGTGTGCTGTAAAAGAGATAAAAGCGCATCAAATTATAAACCCTAGTGTGTTAGTTTGCAATTAATTCATGTAGGAAACAGGCCTAACTATATGTGGTGATGATATAGGCCAGAAAAACAAACACTAACACACTTTAGTTTTCAGTGTAGCTGTGGTTGTGCTAATGTGTTGTTTTGCTTTGTCCTATAGGGAGACATTAAGTAGTGCAAACGGCAGATGATTGACTAAATTGTTATAGAGTGGACAGTCAACTCTGTTTCCAGGCAAGTTTAATTAAAATACATCTATATATATATCTATATATATATACACTGAGGTTGTGAAATTTCACCACTATCCATCTTTAATGTGTATAAAAGAAAAGAAAAAAAAAAAAATCAGATCAGAGCAAAGTTAAAACCAAACGAACATACAGTAGATGGTTAATGCAGCCTATACTTTTAAATAAATAATGCAAATACTATGACACTTTAGTGAGACTTATTATACAGTAGGTGGATGATTTGATGCTAACCAATGTTGTTATTTCCCCTCTGATGTTCAGAATACCACAACCAAGCTGCGTGGGAGTCTGGCGTAGCCTCAATGATGCAGAACAGTAAGTTGCTTTCATATATTTTTTTTATTTTTATTAATTTATTTATTTATTTTAAATGTTTGCTTTTTTTTTTTTTTTTTTTGTAAAAAAAACCCAACATGTTTCCCCTCTTTTTATAATAACTACAATTTGTGATGTTGTTGAATAAGGACGTGACACCCACTGACATTTTGCACAGGTTGATTCTTAGGCATAAAACATGAAACATGTGGAAACGCATCAGTTTGCAGCATGGCTTTGAGTTTGTAGGGAGGAGATGATATTATGGCTGTTTCATTGCTGATAATTTATTTTTATATATATATATATATATATATATATATATATATATTTTACAGTGATAGATAGACAAGTTATTATTGAACAAGTTAATCACACACACACACAGAGAGAGAGAGAGAGAGAGAGAGAGAGAGAGAGAGAGAGAGAGAGAATAGGGGGGGTTGGGCTGAAAGAGAGATTTTTTTTTTTGTTTCTGCTTGAGTTGCTATTAAATAATTGCACAGCCGTCTGCATTAGCGTTAGAGGTAGCTGCCAGGCTGCATACTAGATTAGCTGCGTTAGAGAAGAAGAAGAGCCCTGCATGAAACATGAGGAATAGCAATAATGTCTTATGTAGATGAGTCCATATTCTTCTGCAGGAATAACGAGAAAGAAAGAAAGAAAGAAAGAAAGAAAGAAAGAAAGAAAGAAAGAAAGAAAGAAAGAAAGAAAGAAAGAAAGAAAGAAAGTGCTCATATATAACCGCAGGTCTCCCTGATATAGGCTGAGTTGGAGGATAAATATGAATATATATACAACAGCCATGATGTTGTCGTGGGTTCCAATGAGAAACATAACAAGATGAAGTTTTTAGTGCTGGCCCATGATGAAATTGAATATATATCATTTTAATTTTGTTGGTGTGTGTGTGTGTGTGTGTGTGTGTTTGTGTGTGTGCGTGTTGAAACTATAAAAGGATAAACATGAAACATTTTCTCTCTTGCTGCTGGACAAGAGGTGTATGACATCTGTGATGAAGGTGTGTGGAATAATTTTATTACATTATTCTCCATATACCTGTGTTGTAATTAGTCAAAAAAATAAATAAATAAATAAATAAATGTTTTTTAATCCAATGTGAGCCGGAGTGCAGAAAACAGGAACGAACGCTGCTGCTGGTGGTATTTCTTGAGAAAACATAAAATAAAATAAAAATCTATATATTATTTTATTTATTAATGTACTGTTTTCTTTAACATTGCTAGTGTCCATTATTATAGGAGCTCATCAAAGCTGTGCACAAACACCCGGTGGTTGTGGATTGATGTTAATGGGATGCTCCCCTGGCTTGGCGTGTGATGTGTGGTGCGAATTGCCGAGCAGATATCATTGGACCCGGCCCTTTGGGTTGTCTAAAGGTCGCGCCGGCCTCGCTGGCTTTTGTGCTAATAACTCCTGGGTGTATATGGTGGGGAGCGTCCAAATTGACACCATATGTTTTCCTATTAGTCTACTTGCAATAGAATACAAGGCGCATAATCAGCGCCAGCGGGCGAGATTGACTCTGGGCACTTGAGGGAATTGTGCCATGATTAAGTCTTAACATTGGGGAGAGTTTGATTTTATATGTAAAGCTATTATCTGACAGGTTTTTTTTTTTTTTTTATTGATCTTGTTGACTTATATGACAGATATAAATCAGAAGTGATGGAGAATCCGCAGAGCAGGGGAGAGGAAGTCTATTAATTCCACTTAATCTTGGAATTACCAAATAGAGCACATGGGGATGATAATGGCTTTACTCTATCAATCAGATTCACGTTGTAAGATTATTACACATTGCAGCCTAAAGCGATATAATACATGGTTAAACAGGTTAATTTCCCACACAAGTTAAACAAGCCGCCCTTTTTTTTTTCTAACGGTGTAAAAAAAAAAAAAAAAAAAAAAAGGTCTGTTTGTAAAGCAATGTGTGGCACGTTTGGGAGTAAAGACGCCCACCGATTGCACACAACAAGACTGCAGTGGCTGTGAGCATTTGTTGTCAAATACAAACAAGGGGGGGAAAAAACTGCATGTCACTTTTAATATGTTAAGAATCGAGGCGCGCCCTCGTTTGTGTGAGCGCGCCTCGCCCCCGGCCACCTTAAAACGAAGTCTCCCTCGGAGGGTAAACGAGTAGCGTCCAATTTTGTCTGAGTGATATCCAAATGCAGACAGAAAGGGTCGTTTTATCATGCTACTATTTGTCGTGACGATGCGATTTTCAAAAGCAGAGCGGTGTCATAAAGTGACATGCCTGCCACAAGTGCTCCAACTGATCTTTTCAATTAGCCTCCCATGCATGATCCGAGGCGACTTCCGCCTATTTCCAGAAATTAAGCTCAAACTTGACGTGCAGCTAGCTTTATTTTAAAGACAAATGTCAGGCAGGCTCATCATATTTTCCCCCTCTTCTATATTTGGAGCTTATTTATTGCTAAGGAGCCTCTGCTCTCGGAGTCAATGTAGCGGGCGGCAGCGCAGGGGAAGGCAGCGCAGGATCAGAGCGCAGCAGCGCAGGCACTCCGGGGAGCCAGCTCTCCCTCTCGGCTGCAGGTTTGCGGGCTTATTCTCTGCTTTAAACAAACAACATACCATTCAGAAACGTTTTCCTCTAAAAACCAACATTTTTAAAAGCAATAATCTTGAGCTTTTATCAACTCTTTTCTGTCGTTTTGCGTAATTTTGACCTTCATTAATAGACAGTTTGCCAGTTTTATTTAATACCGTTTCCAAAAAAATCGTTATGCATGTAAATGTTACCAAAAGTTACACAGTATTTTAGCTCGGTTTCCATTTTTGTTTATTATTGGTGTATGATTCCTTATAGGCTACAGTATTGTTTATGAATGATGAGTCACATCTGTGCGTAAAGGGGATGAAATCTGAGGACTGTATTACCGATGCTTGTCGGCTTTCTTAGGCTTGACGTAGAGCTGATATGTTGATGTCATAATGGGAGACATGCTTATTTGCATGTTTTTGGATTGAAATGTGTGCTTTTGCTCTTCTTTAAGTTCAGTTTTCTGCATGTATTATACTCTGATACCTGCGCAATGTGTTTTCATATGTGACTGAACCCTAACATGCACTTTAAGCTTTAGGATACCTTTGAATTACTATAATAATTGTATTTATTTATTTAAAAAAAAAAAAAAAAAGTTTCAATCTGGACCTTCAGTGAATTGTTTGAGGCTTTATCTAATGTGGTTCATTCCCAATCATTTCCTTTCCCCGGGAGTTGTGATGTGATGTGATGACCCAGATGCTTTTGTCTCCATGTAGGTCACAGTGGCGTAAACCAGCTCGGTGGTGTGTTTGTTAATGGCAGACCGCTGCCCGATTCCACCAGGCAGAAAATAGTTGAACTTGCGCACAGCGGTGCTCGACCCTGCGACATCTCCAGGATACTGCAGGTGACAATTCCGCTCCTGTTTACTTTTAAGCACTCGTTTTATTTTCTTTCTCTCTCTCTCTCTGTAACTAAAATCTACTTTTTAATAGAAACCCCTCCAAGGAACACATACTACATGATGTAGGCCTAAACTATGTTTCGACTTTTTTTTTTTTTTTTTTTTTTAAAGACAAAATCCATGTTATATGTAAAATGTAAACTGGATTTTATGCTTGGTTAAAGGCTGCAGGTATAATAAAATTAACAATAGTTTATATAACGTCTGCTGCTGAGAATAAGAAGAGCAAACGGACCGCGAGCTGCCTTATATTATAAGGAATAAATGCCTAATTTACAATTCAAGGCATATTTTTTGTGTTCATAGACCCATGATGAAGTCCAAGTGCTGGATAGTGAAAAGGTGATAATTATTTGCGCCATCTTAGACATTCCGTTATTAGTCGTCAATAATGTATGTGAATTGTGTCTTCTGGTTTCTATCCAGGTATCCAACGGCTGCGTGAGCAAAATCCTGGGGAGATATTATGAAACTGGCTCCATACGACCGAGAGCAATAGGCGGCAGCAAGCCCCGGGTCGCGACTCCAGAGGTGGTCGCGAAAATCGCGCAGTACAAGCGGGAGTGTCCGTCCATCTTCGCCTGGGAGATCCGTGACAGACTTCTGTCGGAGGGCGTGTGCACCAACGACAACATCCCCAGCGTAAGTGTAAGCTGCGGTCATCATTTCATTAATTTACCACATGAAATTACTTTTTTTTTTTTTTTTTTTGCTGATGCACTGGAGGAAAAGGAGATGGGCATCCAACCATTCAGTCTTATTAAACGCACGGTGTTTTGTGCGGCGCGCACTGCTGCTTATTTATAATGTGATCAGCCACACATGCGCAGTCAATTAGAGGCACACACTTGTCATGTTCTCATGCAGATATATTAAGAACACATAGTTTTGTGTGCGTGAGTGCATTCTCTCTCTCTCTGTAGTAAGGCTGCATCTAAATCGCAATCCTAATTCTCTCTCTCTCTCTCTCTCTCTCTCTCTCTCTCTCTCTCTCTCTCTCTCTCTCTCTCTCTCTCTCTCTCTCTCTCTCTCTCTCTCCATCATATGCAATTTGTCATTCAGGTGTCATCAATAAACAGAGTCCTCCGCAACCTGGCTAGTGAAAAGCAACAGATGGGCGCAGATGGCATGTATGACAAGCTGAGAATGCTCAACGGTCAGACAGGAACTTGGGGGACCCGGCCCGGCTGGTACCCCGGAACATCAGTGCCAGGGCAGCCCAACCAAGGTGAGCCTCATTATCACACACACACACACACACACACACACACACACACACACACACACACACACACACACACACACACACACACACACACACACACACACACACACACACACACACACACACAGTGTCAATAAAGACACCTTGACGCATGCACCAATGTTTGGAAATAATAAGTTGTCCATGATCACCTCGTTTATCTTCTCCTGCAAAGCCCCGAAGAAACACAGAACTCACATTTGGGTTTGATGTGCACCAGGAAATGAAAAGGTTCTGACCCACAGTTATTTTATACTGCATGATTTTGATGCCCTTAACAAGACCCCCAATTAAGAGCAGTGGATCAGAGGGAGCCATGGACCATCCTCAGCAGCCTGAATGCCTCCACTGTCCCAGACAGGGATGTGCGTGACAGCAGCTTGTCTTTTCAGCAGAGGTGTCCATCCAACAGCCCGCACATCCCTCCCCTCCTGACGGGGGCAGAGCTGCAGAGCATCAGTACGGGCGGATATTACTACAAAGGAACGCTTGGTTATGGGAACGCTCTGCGCTACGTTGTAATTGCTCATTAGGGGAGGCTTTGTCTATCATTATGGCAACATGCAGGAGTGTGGAGATGGTGAGGCTGCTGAGGAAATGTTCCTCCTCACAGAGCTTTCTGTCAGCCCCATGCAGGAAACACCATCATTTTATTTTAATTTTTAATCCAAATACTCACTGATTAATTCAGGGTTCACCCAGCACACCGGAAACGATTATTATTATTATTATTATTATTATTATTATTATTATTATTATTATTATTATTAAAATAATAATAATAATAATAATAATAATAATAATAATAATAATAAACTGTAAAGTCTGAAAAAACAGGTTGTTTGTTGAACCTGAAGTAGGCCTGAATGAAAAGTTAATAATAATAAAATATTACACTATTTATAGAACACTTATGAAACAAAAGTGCAAAGTGCAGTACATTAAATAAAATGCACAATTGATAATATTTATATCTGCTTCAAATTCAAAGAATATAAAATTATTATTGTATAAATATGTTTAAAGCAGTTAACTTAAATACACAACAGAGAAAAATAACATTATTATGATTCTGATTCTGATTATTATATATTATTTAAAAGCCAATTTAATAATAATATTGATCCCAAATCTCAAAGTGCTACAAAATTAAAACAACACACAACACAACATATATTAAAAGACAGGACTAAAGCATGCATTTGCTGTAAAAAAGAAAAAAAAAAAAAAAAAAGAAAAAAAAGACACGACTATTAATGAGTACTGAGACAAATCAGCAACTACTAATATCATAGTTGATTATATGATATTAATTAAATTTATATTATTATTAATAATAATAATAATAATAATCAGAATAATCAGAATAATCAGAATAATAATAATAATAATAATAATAATAATAATAATAATAATAATAATAATAATAATCAGAATCATAATAATAATAATAATAAGTTTGCTGTAGGCCTATATATTTTAAATAGTCTGTTAGAGGCCGGCTCAGCAAACATAAAGACGACATGGAGAGTGACAGGGCCTCCAAAATAAGACAACTCTATCCTAAAGAGGACCGACTGAAGAAGAAGAAGAAGAAAAAAAGAAAAAAAGAAAAGTCCTCACCGATTTAGTCTTTCATGTCTTTCTTTTTCTCACTGGTTGCTATATGGCCCTAAATCCCGTCTATAGGATTTAGTCTCTCACTTTCTCTTTCACGTTTAAGCGGTTTCTCAAGAGTGTTTTGATCCAGTCTCAGCAGCTGAAAGGTGCCGCAATTGGTTCGGTATCTCTTTTTTGCTGCTTTTCCGCCTCACTGGCTGAGACATCGTGATACTAAAGAATGAGTTTATTTCCCAGCGCTTTTATAAAGAAAACAAATCCCATTCCAGCGTCAGAGGGTCTGGCATACGGATAATAGCCGCGCATTCACTCCTTTTTATGGATTATCCGGGAGTGAAGAAACAAAAATAGCGTGGATACATAGAAGAATACTTTGTCTAAAATGAAGCAAAGAAATTGACAGGAAACGTTTTCCGTCAGTGAAACAACGTGTGCACATATAACATGGAGGTGTTTTTAGGCCTGCGTTAAGGCCTGCATTTCTTTACAATAACACGCGCAGTTTGGAAACAATTGCACCTGCAATAAATACAAATAAAAATAAAATAAACATTACAAACAAACACTTGAATCCGATCTGAAGTCGTGCGCACGCACACACACACACACGCGCACAGGCACGCACGCACGCAGCTCACGTGCGCAGTCGGTGAGATACTATAAACGACTCTCCATCGACGCACCCGCTGCTTAATTTCACATTAACTTCTTGGTGTGATAATGATGTCCAACAACAAGACAGACATTAGTCGATAAGCCTCGCACTGGCACTGGAGGGGCCTTTGGGCCCCACCGCGGACAGGCAGGCAGCGGTGAATAGATTGGCCTTATTTAGGTTGTTCATGCTCTCTCCTCACTCATTTGTTTCCAATTGAAGACAGAAATCCTGACTGGCGTGTAGCTGGCCGCGGGACGTGATTAATGATGGTAGTGGATAAGGGTTAACACACTGGACTCAAAGCTCTGTTGACTGGGATCCTCGTGCGCACAATGCCAAAGCACTATAGCCCGAGCGCCTCCAGAGAGAGACGATCCTTTTGTCATCTCACCCAATGCGCCCCCCACCCCCACCCCCCTCCCATATATTACACCCACCACCCAGGGCTCACTGCTCGTCCCTGCCTGTGTCCATAGTTTAATGGTTTCCCTTACTCCTGAGGGCATTGTATCACTCTGAAAAGCGTCTTCTCCTATTCAAAAGTTGGTGGTCACCTCAATGGCGATGCCAACGCCCATATGGGAACGGCCATTGAAGCGCTGCTTCGTACCCCCCCCCCCCCAAAAAAAAAAAAAAAAAAAAACTCTGAAGAGAGTTAGGGTTTTTAAAACATTTCATGTCCCTGAAAAGAGGCTCGCCACATCTTGTCACATTTCTCTTAACCTTTTGGGAACACACTCCATTGTTGGGGCGCAGTGAGTGCGCGCAACCTTTACCTCGTCGGCCCTGTTTTTCCCACAATATTTTACAAACACTTTAACTAAGAAGGCTTTCATCATCTTTCCTTTCACAGTGCGCCCGTTGTTGCCTTTAGGCTGTGATCTGCAAACATTAGTGAGAAATCGCAATAATTCCTCCAATCCTGCATTCAATGAACCATAATGGGGGCTTTAATTAATGATGTCACACCACGGCCTGTACAATTAGCTGAAGGCTGATACAACACAGGGCAAGATAATTTATTCTTCAATTAGCTGAAATGAATGTATATTTCCATTAAAGTGTGTGTGTGTGTGTGTGTGTTCTATGTCAGATGGCTGCCAACAACAGGACGGAGCGGGAGAAAACACCAACTCCATCAGCTCTAACGGAGAGGACTCAGAGGAGACCCAGATGCGGCTGCAGCTGAAGCGGAAGCTGCAGAGGAACCGCACGTCCTTCACACAGGAGCAGATCGAGGCCCTGGAAAAAGGTCCATATTAATATATCATTCTTAAAATGTCATTGCAAAAGGCAAAAGTTGCATTATTTGATTTTTTAAAATTTTTTTTTTTTTTTTTACACTGATAATTAAATATTTGTATAGAGAATGCAATTAGGAAAAAAAACCCACAATATTTGATTTATGCATTTCCTAATGTTATTTCTTCTTCTTCTTGCATTACAGAATTTGAACGAACTCACTATCCGGATGTTTTTGCCCGAGAAAGATTAGCAGCAAAGATCGACCTACCAGAGGCAAGAATACAAGTGAGTGATTCCAACTCACACCGATTCAAATGTATCTGCATGAAGAAAATAAATAAATACATACATTGTGCGGAATGAAACTAAAGTGTGTGTTCTGGTGGCAGGTATGGTTCTCAAACAGGAGAGCAAAGTGGAGGCGAGAGGAGAAGCTGCGGAACCAGCGCAGACAGGCCAACAACTCCTCCAGTCACATCCCCATCAGCAGCAGCTTCAGCACCAGCGTCTACCAGGCCATCCCACAGCCCACCACACCGGGTAGGGGCACCTTCCGCCACAGAAAGTAGTCCTCAGCATACACCAAAAAAAAAAATTATTAACTGTCATAGCCAACCTTATTTATTACCGTGATATTAACTGTACAATGCAATAAAAAAAATGAAAATGATCAATTAGTATTAAAAATATATGTCTTTAGGTGCCAAACTATAGATCAGATGGGCTGGATCTGACAAATAAAGGCATAGCATCATCTGTTATTATCATGTATTATTTGTTTTAAATTAGAATCCGCTTTTTGATGCACATCTGTATATAGTATGAAATATTACCTTTTCATTTAGGCCTACTTCAGGTTCACCAAACATTATTATAATTTTTTAAATGGACAGTTTCAGGAATATTGTGTCATCTACCCTAGTACAGTATATGTGGGTTTGCCTAAAAAAAAAGCTTCGACGATTAGTTTTCACTAAGGTGCAGGTATCAGATAATTTACAATGTGCTTGTTTTTTCTACTCATCATTTAACAGCGACTGTACTATTTAAGGTGGAAACTCGTCCTATTTATTAATATGCATGTAAAGTGTTTTTTTTTTAAGGCTATATCTATATGTAGATATATTTGTTGAAATAATACATGCAGTGTAAAGAGGCCCTGTAGTTCTAGGTGCTTGTGATGAAATGAAATGAATGGAGTAAAGTCAGTTTGAGTCTGTCAGGCTCTCACGATATTTGATGAGAATAATGCTGCACATTGGAAATATCAGAGTTAATAATTGTGTTTTTGTCCCCTTACAGTGTCCTTTACCACTGGGTCAATGCTGGGCAGACCTGACTCTGCACTCACAAACACCTACAGTGCGCTGCCACCCATGCCCAGCTTCACCATGGCAAACAATCTACCTATGCAAGTAAGCACTGACCCCGCCCCCCCCCCCCCCATCTGTGTTTAAACATCTGCAGTTAGATTCTTTATACAGTATAACAATGGAATCAAACACACAATGTTATACGGTTCAACTGCAGCATTAACAAAAAAAAAAAAAACAAATCAATATTTCAAAATTAGCTTTAAAATGGCTTAAAGTGAAAGCACAAACGCATCCGAATCAAACGCATGAGTAACACAGCTGAGCACTTCTGGTTGGCGAAGCTAATGTAATATTCTCTCCTCATCTATAGCCCAGCCAGACCTCCTCCTATTCCTGCATGCTGCCTACCAGTTCGCCTGTGAATGGGCGGAGCTACGACACATACACGCCCCCTCATATGCAGGCACATATGAACAGCCAATCAATGACCACTTCTGGTACCACCTCAACAGGTAGGCAGAAAGTTAATTGTTTCTAAACATGCATGAGAAATAAGAGAATTCAAACAGTCCATGTATTGAAACATCTGCCACCTTTTATTGTAATTTGGGGGTACTTTTTTTTATATATATAGTTGCCTTTGATCCATGACCTGCAACAGCACCTCTCCTTTTGTTTCTGTTCATTTGAAAGAACTCCATGGTTTAGTTGTGCAGGGATTCATCACGCTGCTCCCCATATTATTTTTTCACTGCAAAAGCATGAAGGAGCTCATTTCATCTCCACTCCAGGCCATCATGTCAATCCCACACATCCAGCCCATAGTTTAGTTCCACCCCATTAGGATGCTGTTTCTGAGGGCCATATATACAGGTTACAGTCATGAAGAGTTAATCATGCATAACCACATTTCCTCCGTGCTAAATTGCTAATTAATTTGATTCATTCACTGTTGTTCTCTCACTGTTTAAATGCCTTTGCCACAGTCTCAATTTATTGCACTTGCAAGCTTTATAGCGAGGAGCCGTGCACAGAGCATTGTGACACCTCATGCTCCTCTACCTGTTTGCATGTGTTTCAAGCACAATGCTCTGGGCCACGAGGCTAACATGGATTAGCAGCACCTCTGAATGGTTGAGACATTCAAATCTGTTTTTTTTTCTTCTTCTATTGATTACTGACACGTTTGTCCTTCTGTCTTTGCAGGACTCATCTCTCCTGGAGTGTCTGTCCCTGTCCAAGTCCCCGGGAGTGAACCTGACATGTCTCAGTACTGGTCAAGACTACAGTAGACAGAAGAGCTACTTCACCCTGTAACTACACTCCACCATCGCCATCCGGCAATGCTCCTCACACAAAAACACGGCACTGGAGAGTTGAGAAGGCGAGGGAGGGTTGAGAGGAGGCGACGTTCAGGAGAGGAGGAAAGAAAGAGAAAGCGAGAGACTCGGGGAGAGCCTGGGACTTCTGGGCTTCGTTCTTTTTCCAATGGGACATTGTGCTGTTATGTAGCTCTAGGCACATTCAAAATGAGGACCTGGAAGTGAGAACAAGGATGGAGTGACACAAAAAATGGACCTCTGTAAAGTGCCCGGTGTTACATTTTTATGGAACAAAAACTTATCAGTTTTTTTTTCTATCTCCAACTTCAGTCATTGTTTCCTTTTTTTCTCTGGTGTGTTTGTAAATGACCATTTGTATGTTATTATGACAAACCAAGATCAAGTACTGATAGATGAACTGCTAGAAAACCATGCTGGTCTTGCGTTTGTTTGAGAAAGGAAAACCTGAGACGTTTCTGCCATGACTATCTTTTAATCTGCTTATATCGAGACTTTCTACCAGCCTTTGCATGGTCTCTGGATACTGTTGCATATCATTAAAGATGAAAAGCTGGAGGGAAGACTCTTATTTGTGTCGAAAAAAAATATTTATTGGTCCTATTTCTTAATAATGGATATTAAGTGGAGAAAACCTGAACTCTATCGACCCACTGAGGCTCCTCTAGAACAGAGATTGCTTGCCTGTTAGATCCGGATCACTACAATCAGCTCTAAGTTGCAAAGAAGAGCTCTAAAAACAATAAGTTAAATCCAACTTTGGACCTCTTGCTTCGGTGGTTGGATTGACTTCAGCTCGCCACAAAGAACATTGAGTGTGGAGAACAGGTGTCAAAGAATACCTGTAGTCTGTAAATGGTAGACTGCGTCTTCGATATAATCCAGTTTGTTTATGTCAAAATGTAAAGTACTTGTCTTCCCTAGAAATCTTCCAGAAAGATTTCTCCAATAAAAGTTGATTTCATTTCTATCCCCGAGAATATTCTATAAATGTTCCATGCATCGTAAGATACATTTTTTTTTTTTTTTTTTTTAAATTTAGGGTCAGGTACAATTTGTCTGCTAGGTATAGTTGTATTATAGTGTCCTATGGTCAAAAAAATGTGCAACTAGAAATATTTAATTCCTATAATTATGAATAAACATTGCTTGACAGAGTTTTAAACTTCAGTGTTTGGCAGTTGTTTACAAGTACATATCAGATCTAATCATTGTTGATTGTAAAACAGACCAAAGCCTTTGTATTTCATCTACTACACAATGTTTTTGTTTTTTCTTTTAAAAGATATTAGTCTTGTGTTGCAAAACTTTCTGTTCCATCACATTGGCTTAGAGTTGGTAAGACTGCAGTCGAGCCCCGCAGTCCTTATTTATAATTGAAGACCATGGGGAGGGTTTTTCTAGCATCATCTGTCATGCTCATTTTGAGTTTTTCCATTTTTGTTTCAGTGTCTACGTAGAACATGGACACATACTGGGTTTACGTCTGAGCATTGCTTCTACACGCTGTCTCTTAAATATTTCAATTTAATTTTATTTAAAATGGAGCTTTCTAAATGTATTTTGTGAAAACTATAAAAAACATTTTGTACAGTAAAAATTGTGTCTTAAAGAAAGCCTTTTTTTCCCCCCCCTGCCTGGTCAATCTTGTGTCGGTGTGTCGTCCTCACAAACAGAGACGAATAACAGAATTGCTGCCCGTTGAAATGAGCCAAACATTACCAGGGGACAGTTCAAAAACAAAGTTTTAAATACACAAATAGAAACCTTTCATTCCTAATAAACAAAGGTGTTGGAAATGACCCAGCCGCGTGGGGGCCGATCCCATGTGGACACACACCACCACCACCACCACCACACACAACGAGAAAAGGTCAAGCAATTCACTATCATTCGCTCTTGTTTGAGTCGAGTTACGATGGTATAAAAATACAGAGCCAATGAGGAGGAGGAGGAGGGAGCAGAGAGGAGAGGGAGAAAGTCATGGAATAAAGCAGTCTGTGCCTAGAGCGAGGCAGAGGAGCAATTGTGTGGCAGAGTGAGTTATTTTGCTTCACTTGCTGCCTCGGTGTAGGGGGGGGGGGGGGGGGGGGGTGTATGTGTGTGTTGCTTTCAAAGGGGTGTGCAGAAAGAGTGAGAGGCCGTCTAACAAGCACAGATATGTATAATAGTGAGTGAGGTCAGGTAACACTCACACAGCATGTAACAGTAGCAAACATCTCTCCAAATTGAATAATTTAATTTACACTGTTTAATAGTCCAATCAGAAGTTTGAGGAGTAGAGGTTAATCAGATTCCTGAGACGACTTTCTTTTTTCTTTCCCCTGGGATAATGTAATTTCTCTATTCAATTAATTCAGTGACTAACACAAATGGAGGAACAGTGTTTCGAGACGGGAAGACGGAGCCGACTGGATGATTGTACCGAGACAGAGGAGGAGCATTAATAATTACAAAGACGGAACGAAAGAGATTCAAAATGCAAGAAAGACTGCAATTAGTGGTCGTCTAAATAATACAAAGCTCTGAGAAAAAAATGGACCAAATGTAATTCTCACTCTGAACAATCTCAGGCAATTTAAGTTGCTGAGAAAGTTTCCAAGAACTTTTAGATGAGTTCATTTTGGACCATCCGTTTAACTTACAGCAGCAGTGAACAGAAGATGAACATGTGTGTGCAGTTCCATTTTATGCTCAAATTAGTCACTTTTTTGTTGTTTTTTTTTGTCTCACAAACAAGCCAAATGTAAGATTAGGTGAACCTATAGAAGAAGACAGGTTTAGAGTTATGGGATGCTAGAGTCTGTTCAGGCCTATAGGGCAGAACATGGGTTAGTCTACACCTTAAACAGCTTGCCTCTATCAAAGTTACATTGAAGACTACTTTAAACCCTGTCGATCACTTATATCTTCTTCTGTCAACCTGTAAATAAAAACTCATCTTCATATCAAACTGAGCTTTGTCTTGCAGCATCCTTGCTGGTTCTACACATTCTTAGTCTTGCTCATCTGTTAAGTGGAAGGCAAGTAAACTGGGAATGGTTCCAGGGCCCAAAATCCAGAGTCAAGGCAAGGGACATTTATTTGTACAGAACATTTCACACACAAGGTACTTTAATGTGCTTTACATGATCAATAAGTGCAACAGAATGGGATATTTTTTAATACGTCACAGTGCACAAAATCATTTACATGAAAAAAAGTGATTAAAAAAAGGAAAATACAACAATGCGTAGACATTTACCGTATACGTAGACAAGTTAAAAAAAAAAAAAAAAACTCAGCACAAAAAAATTATGTTGCGCATTATGAAATGTTTTTTTTTCACATTATACATCTGGGTTGATCACTTTCACTTTTAAACATCTTTTTTCTTTGGAGATGAATGCTTTGTAAAGTGTATTGCAATGTGCTAAAGTGGAATGATCTGTTAGAGGTGTTAACCTTGAGAAAATCATAATTTATGCCTCATAGATCAATTAATCAAACATAATTTGCAACAAAACAAAAGGAAAACATCGAAATTGATGCTTGAAAATGTGTTTTCATCTCCACCATAAACACGTTTGTTGACATTTTTCGCGCATTGCATTGTGGGATGTGGAGTCCCATAAGCGCTTAATCAAACACTGTCATTCAAACAACACCTGGATAATACCAAGGCCAAAACCATCGCCCGTACCGCACTTATACGCCTAGCCGGTACCACATGGGGAGCCACAAAGAAGACTGTGCATTTCCACAGAGGCCCTGGTCTTTACTGCTGCTGAGTACTGTGCCCCAGTCTGGTAACGCAGCCCCCATAAAAAAAACTTGACACTACCCTCAACAATGCCCTTCGCAGGGTCTCTGGATGCCTACAAGCCACCTCAACCCACCAACTAACTGTCCTAGTTGGAATCGCTCTTGCTCGAAAGGCACAGATGAATGAATCCCACCTCTTCTACAAGACCATCACAGAGAGACTGCAACGCAAGCGTCTCAAATCCCGGTGCCCATTTACCATACATGCCCAGGAAGTGCTCAGCGCCACACCAGCTGATACTAGCAGAGCTTCCTGGGTCAAGGCATGATGGCGAGAACAGCGGAGAGCAATAGAACCATCCAGGCTCCATCGCTATATTGAGGACCCCACAGATGTCCCTGGCAAGCACCTACCCCGAAAGCAGTGGACAACCCTCAACCACCAGAGGACAGGTGAGGAACCTTACGAAGAAACAATTCAGCGATGGGGCCTCGCGGAGAGTGCCCACTGTGAATTTGTAGACCCCCTACAGACTGTTGACCGCGTCTTGACCAGCTGCTCCAAACACCGGCCACCAAATGGCAACCTAGGCTTAATGAACCTGGACAACGAGACGCTGGAATGGCTTGCTGCAACAGAGCTGAGGATCTGAAGACATACGCAAGAAGACAAAGAAGAGCCCCATAAATGGATGGATAGAAGTGTTTTTGTTTCATTTTTACTGTGATTTCTTGTGTTTCTTTGCCAGACAAGGACAGTGATTCTCTTGACGACGTTTTTGTTCTAGTTTGTTCCTGGGATTTTCCCGTGATACCAGAATGAACGTGATGGCCCTTTAATTACAAAACTGACAAAGTGTTTAAGACAACATAGAAAAGCTGATTTCACTTTAGTCAACAACCAGAGGGAGATAAGTAGCAGCTGTAAATGAAACATTACACAATCCTTTAAAAAAAAAAAAAAGTATCTTTGCTTGAAGCCATGTGCTAAAATAAAGGAGGTCGTTTAAAATAGGCCAACAGCACCGAGTGTTTGTGACATGTGTTAGTGAGGACAATTTTATCATGAGACTGAAGGTTGTACAAAAAAAAAAAACCTCACATAAGAGGAATAACACAAAAACAACCAAAACAAAACAAAAAACAGGCAGTTTGCAGGAAGAATGGGGAGTTTTTAGTAGAAGGCAAAGTGAAGATAAGAGCATCTGAAGCTAATAAATAAAAAATAAAAACTCCAGTTTTGTCAAAAAGCTTGTATTTTGTAGCACTGTGTGACTCTCAAACAGACGCGTGAGTGGCTTTAAGACACTTGTACAACTTTCTCTGAAACAAATCTGAAACAAAGAGTCACTTTTCAAATATTACGTGATGCAAGCAACTGAGGCGGATTGTGACAAGCCTTTGGTTTGTTTGTAATGTGTACAGAGGACGTTGCAGATGGAAACATTTCTGAATAGACTAAATGTGATTCAACCAGGTAGAAACTTTAAAACACATGAACAAACACCTCAGCAGTGAAGCCACACAAACACGTGCCAACTTAAATGCGTTGCATTTCTATCTCTACCTTCAAACCCAAGCCCTGAATGCGTCAGCTGTTCAACAGTAGAAGATACAAGCCTATTTTAGTATGACAATGTGAGGTTTCATTCACCTGAGTAGCCTGTGCATGCCATCTTAAGTTACAAATTATGTATGACAACGTCAAATTGACTTCTCTCCATTTGTGTCTCAGTTCTTAAAACTGTCGGTTTTTACAGGATAAACATTCCGATTGGCATTAGCAGCAGTTGGACTAAAACAAAAGTGAAACATTGATTTTTTTTTTTTTCCTTCAATGCTTCTCCATGTCACTGTTTGACCTGATTTGTTCTTTTGGGCTTGTCATGACAAAGCAGCTCATCCAGCAAACACGCCTGATGATGGCTGAAGCCTGCTCTGCTATACCCTCTGCCTACATTCCTGCTCTGCTCTGCTTACTGGAGGTAGACGTCACTCACCCACACCATCTCAGGGTCAGATGGGAGCATCCCTGTTTGTACCTGAAGCCAGTGAGGCAGACCGTGGGTCAGTCAGTCAGAACAAAATCATAGGTGCAAAGTTTCCTCTTTTGAGTTTATGTTGCGACATGGCAAGGTTAAAAACCGAGAGAAAAACATCTTTCAGGTGGTTTGAGATTATTCATCTTTATTTTATCTGGTAGTTTACAAAGCATATTTTTAAAAAAGGATTATTGTAAAAAAGGAAAGTCAAAGAATGCCAAATGGTTTTGTGACTTTTGTAGGAGGTTGCAAGATCTCACTTAATAGTAAACAAAATATCTTAAGGCAGAGAAAACAAAGAATGCGAGAAACCTTTCCTGCTTTCTCTTTTGTACAAGACAACGTTGCGTTAGCACACATGATTCAACATTTTTTTGGAACGTGAGCTGATGTTAAAGTTGCTGTACCTGATGAAAGTGGTGAGAATCATAAAAGAGGTGCGTGGCGTGTTTTGATGCAGTAGATCTTTAGATCTGCACCCCCGGCCGAGGTTATTACAGACAACGTGACGTGGGTGAGGTAACAACCTACAGCCACCACAGTAAAAGAGGACAACGGTACAGAAGCCCAGCTGTTGGTTGCCCACGGCGACTGTGGCGTAGCTCTAGAAGTCCAGGTGTTTGGCGCCGGAAGAGCCGGAGCCACAGGCCGAAGCCACGGCGGTCGCTCCAGCCAGATCCCCCCTGCTCACTCGACTCACCGTCTCAGACAAGTCTGGAGGCAAATGCAGTCTCTACAGAAAACAGAGGGGTGGGGGTGGGCACGGTGTTAGATTGCTCAGATCGAGGAAGAATGAAAACAGTGCAGTGAATCCACATACAGTAGATGGTTCACCTCAGTGGTTCTTATTCACACAGAGCCATGTCAGGTTGAAATTGCATTAGCTGCTTCAGCACTCTCTCAACACTGGCAGCATGGGGGGAACCTGTTAGCATACTGCTAAATGCTTTAGGTCTGTTACACCTCATGGGAACTTTATGCATGTGTGTATTGGTCGTGTCTGTGAGTCAGTGTTTTGGATATGATTTTTATTCTGTTATTTATTTTTTGTTTGACTTTTGATTTTCATGTTAATGTTTTTCTTTTTCCTGTTTTCTGCTCCGTTTCAATGTTTGGCTGTCTCAACGTTCTTTTATTTTGTCTTGAGTTTTAACTTTATTCTATCATATATATATATTTCTCTTTAGTTAAAGTTTAAATGTAATTTGGGAAGCCCTCTTCTACAAGTTTTTTTGGTTTTCCCTGGCATGCCTCTAAAGTCTATTGATTTCTGTTGATGTCTGTCCACTGTTTATATTATGTTTTGTTTTATTTTAAACTGTGCCAAAAAAAATAAAAATAAAAATAAAAATAAATCAAAAGTACTCAAAACTGCCACAGCCGAGGTTGGACAAAGTGTAGGATAACCAGTGTGTGCCTGTGTTGACTGATTTACTGTAACAAAGATGATTACGTTGGGCTAACACCAGAGTCATTACTATCAAGTGTTTTAGCTGTTCACGGCTAATCTTGCGTGCGGAGCAGCCCTGTGCCAAACTTTGAGGCACAAAGGCAGTAAGAGGTTAATGAGGGCCCCCTCATGTAAAACCTCCAAACCCCAACGTACAAACTACAAAAAGGCTTAAAAGGGTGGTGCTGCTCAACACTCTCCAGAACTGCGGTGAAAAGCTAGTAGTGGCCCTCCACAAACAAAGTGGTGAAGAGCTCCTGAGAGCGTGAGAGGAGGTGAAGTATCTATAGAGTCAAGTGTGCCAGCGACAATGGTGTTGAGTGGCACAATGCTCGAGTGTCTGTCGAGGAAGCTGAAGAAGAACGCCGCCTCTCTAGGTACAAGAGAAGTTAAATCCTGTAATTTGCCCCTGAAAGAATCTGCCATGACATCTGAAACCCAGTGGTCAAAGCCGGCATCCCCCACACCACCCCACCCCTCCCCAGCTGAGTCCAGCCCTCTAAACCTTCCCTGCTCGCCACATCCTCAACCCCTCCAGTCATGCAGCTTTAAGAGAGCCCTTCCACTCCCACAGATACTTATCTTAGTCCTAATGACTGGGTGTTTGGGTATGGGGTTTAACAAGGACATTACTAAGGGATAATTCAAGAGTACGCAGGGATCTTCACACCTTTAGGGCAGAGCACTTCCATCATTTGGTCATTTGGAGGAGCGTTAAAAATCTGTTTCAAAAGTCACCAGAATTAAAAGAACTGGACCAGACTTTTTGCTTTTTTGTGTGGAGCTCAGAAGCTGTGTTTCCATTACCCTAAAAAATGCACAAAATATAAAAAGCGCAATAAAAACTGGTAATGGAAACGCCAGAATTGTAAAAAAAACACTCAAATATTGATAAAAAGTTTTTTACGCTTCCATGAGGAGGTATTTCAGATGTTTTGATATTGAAATGTGTCGCAAACGCGCTATGGAAACACTTTTTACGCAGACGTCACCGAAAAGTGGCGTACATGATCACATGACGTGACGTGTCCTCTCGAAGAAAACATGATGCGGTACGTGTGGACAGATGAAGAGACCGGGACATTTCTTAGCATTATACTTTAAAATCATCACTGCCACATCAGACAGCAAACAACAAAGGAATACAAAGTTTTATAAGGAAGTTCTGAGCGTTCGTCTTCCTGCAGCAAAGTCTCGCGGAATGAGATTTCACGGGAGTTACGAGGCTCCTGCCCAAAACAACCTTTATTGGTAACATGTTCAGAGCGCATTTATACTTTGTCGATATTTAGAAAAATTGCTTTTATTTTGCAAAAATCCATTATGGAAACCCAGCTAGAGATACTGTAGGTTTATTAATATGAAGAGAAGTGGTCAAAGTATCCAAAGCTGATCAACCCATATATTTGTAATGATGAATGGGGAAGGATGTGGGTGATTAAACAAGAATCATTGTTTCCACACAGTCATGAGATACACAAAATGAGTAAAGAAGGTAGTGGCGATACCTGCTCTTCCTCATACGTCAGATTTGGTTTAGGCTTTTCTGTTAGCTCTTAAATACTAAGAGCAGCACAAACACAAATGAAAAGAATTATATTTAAAATACAAAAACATTCTTCATGTGCACGCTAAAATACAAACTAGACCAGAGGAAGTGTTGTTATTGCTATTTTCTTTACATTTGTGTTCTTTCAAAACAATCAAGAAAAACAATAGAAAACAAAGCCCTGATTAGGTTGGCCTGAGTATTGCTTTTCTTTACTTTCTAATCCTTTGATCACCTTTCTTTGATTCAACACTAACCAAACTCATACAATGGGCCTCCAGAAGCTGTGCTTTGCCTCTGCCGTTGCCAAACCTCACCTGTGTAACCTTTCGTGTCTTCAGCTCACTCGAGTGTGATTGAAAAAGAAAAACAAATGCATTGATCAAGTCTGGGCTCAGTCCTGCTTAACGCAGTGCAGCGGAAACATGGCAGGGAGAGAGGTAGAAGAAAAATCAATCACATATACATCATCCCCTGTGGGTGAGGAAAAAAAATAAAAAGAGAGACGTCACACCGATATGGGCCTGTCACGCACCCACGGGCCTGGCTACACCATGTCTGTTTGGCTCTGGGCTTTGTCAACCTGCTGAGCATGTGCAGAGCGAAGGTCAAAGCAATCCAGAAGTGGAGCTCAGATTCTCTAACCTTTGAGTTCAGGGGCACAGGAGAACAATCAATGAGAACATCAAAGTTGGAGGGAGGGGCAGACAAAACCAATCGATTAGTTTGACACACACATGGAAAAG
Organism: Gouania willdenowi; assembly: GCF_900634775.1. NCBI lineage: Eukaryota > Metazoa > Chordata > Actinopteri > Blenniiformes > Gobiesocidae > Gouania > Gouania willdenowi. The sequence continues at coordinate 23,974,333 of NC_041046.1, read as the reverse complement.
ACAGCCTGCAAACAGTTAGCTAGCATTGAGCACATCACTGACAGCCAATATCGTAGCTCATAACCGTCACTATTCAGAGAATTCATAAAAAGCTCACTTAGCTTTCTATTTGAACATTTCTACAATTTTTTACTATTAAATGCTTTATTTTGGGATTTCAAATAACTAAGGTAATAATAGAGCAGAGAATACAGTTCAGCAGTGATGAGTCAATTACTTTTTACAATTACAATTACGTCTTCAATTATCCATCTTCAATTATAACTGAATTACGATTATGTTGACCTGCATTTTTTTCCCATTTACAATTAAATTACAAATATTATTTTTTCCCTGAAAGTAAATTATAAGTATGTTCTCAAATACTAAAGTTCAATTACAATTAATCACAATTACTGAGCCTTTAATAAATAAGCCCATAAAAGGTAACCTTACTGTTGTGTTAGCATCTCTTATAATAACAGGTGTTTGACCAATGTCTTTAATCAGCTGTAAAATACATTAAAACATTTTATCAATCATCTAATTCATTTCTCACTTCTTGGTTACGTTGCTAGGCTTCCTAATCAATTAAACATATTGCTATTAATATTTGTGGTGTGAGCATCTGAGCCTTTTTTCTGTCAGGGTACCCTTAGATTTAATTGCATTGTAAATGACAGTTTTTATAAAATTTTCAAGCCAATAACAATTACAAAGTCAATTATCTGAACTCAATTACAATTCAATTACAACAGCAACATGTTATTTCAACTACAACTACAATTATAATTCTGTCATAATTGTAATGAATTACCAATTACTGCAAACATTTAGATTGACATGTAATGAATGGAGGTCAGCATACAGTCAGGCAGTCTATGGGTGTGTCTAAGTCAGTCGGCCTGCACACTCCATGATGCACACAAGGACATCCGGAAACCCCTCAGATGCATAGTGGGATGTATGTGTGTGTGAAGTCTTTCCCTGCTGCCTGGCAACCTGCACCAGGGTGTAGAAATAGGGTGGTGGTGGGACGGCGGGAAAATGCACCATTCAGTAGTGCAGGAGGGAGGGAGGGAGGGAGGCAGGGGACGTGAGAATGGCTGTGTGCCACAATGTCACTGTGATTTTCTGTGTGAGCTGTGTTGTGGGATTTCGTGTGCATTTTTGCGTTGGAGCTGTGATGCCAGTGTTCCCTCCCTTGTGTCGGGCAGGGGTAAAGGTCCGTGGTTCTGCTCCGCTCTGCACCCAGAGGGGCTGGAGCCACGCTGCAACAGGGTGAGGGGTGACAAAGCTCCAAACGAGAGCTAAGCACTTGAAATGAGCCCTGAGGGCCAGCCCACAGTCCAGCTTTGCCTAAGAGGGTTACTAATATCACCCCACAATGGACAATTCCCTTCAGCTTACTAAACCCACCAAAGACCCGATTCCTGAGGAATATGGCCTTTGATGCTGCTTAGTCGTTTACAATCTCCACACGCAGCTTGATTTGTGGTTACCACCAAATTATGGGTCAGGAAAGGCATTTAATCACTGCTTGAATTGTTATGAGCAAGCAAATACACAGCCGCTGTATAGCACAACAAGATAGAAATAGAGGAATATTCCTATAAGTAAGTAAAGCCTATAGGAAAACCCACTCACACAACGCAGCACCATCAAAGGCATTCCACTGGCAGTAACAGCTTGCTAATGACGGGCGTATTAGGTGCTAATTTAACGAGTCATTTCTTCCATGAAGTTTTAGCCACACTTTTAAAAGACCTGTGTCACTGTATAGCTTAGGACTATGGGAAACCCAACACCTTGTTGGAACACATGACGACTGGCCTGGCTGTTTCAATCAGATTAGCTGTTGATGGAAAATAGTCCTGGAAGTGACACGATATTTACCATAAACACAGACTTAACACAATTACGTACTCTTGTAATTTGCTGAGCATCTTATGAGCTCTACTGAACAAGTGATATGAGAGAAGCTAAACATTGCATCAACAAGGCCCAAGTCTGTATATTCGATATAAAAAAATCTAGTGGAAAAAAAAAAAAAAAAATCTATGGTTTTGAATTAAAACACCCAAATATATAAAGGGTTTATATCAGGGTTGGGGTTAATCACATTTTTCATTTACGTCTTCAATTATCCACGTTCACGTACAACTCAATTGTTATTACAGTGACCGGCATTTTTTCCAATTACAACTAAAATTACAATTATTATTTTCCCCCTGAAAGTTGATTACAATGACATTCTCTTGTGTTAGCTCTCTGTTAGCAACTCTTATGATAACGGGTAAGTCTTAAATCTGCTATAAAATACAATCATTTATTTTGTTTCTCATCTATTGGTTACCTTGTTAAGCTTCCTAATCACTTAAAATACTGGTATTCATATTTCTGGTGTGGGCGTCTGAGCCTTTTTTTCCCGTCACTATACCACTAGATATATTTAAACGGAAAAATTATTTTAAAAAGAAGCGAAAAATAGTGAGAAAAGTTGATCGGAAACATATTTTAATAACTATACGACATAGAACTGTGACACGGTTCACCAGGTTTGCGCTTAATTAAAATGTAATTTCTATACCAATTACCATGTCAATTATTGGAACTGAATTACAATTCAATTACGATTACAGCAACATGGTTTTCAATTACAATTATAATTACATCATAATTGGAATTAATTATAAATTATGCAATTACAATTGTAATTGACCCCAACCGAGGTTCATATAAATGTCACAATAAAGGTGCCGAACCAATCCCACTATGCACAAAGCATCATTGAAGTCCCTATACAACAATGTGACATCAGGTCAATGTCGTCTGTTACCACCACTGTCTGGAGCTGACCAAGGGTCAGAATGGAAAGCAGAAAGGTTTCATGGAGACGCTGGTAGACACTTCCCAGACTTGTTGCTCTGTTTAGTCACTAAACCAAGCTAAACCAGCTTCCCGTGCCATAATCCCTCACACCTCTAAAGTTACACTGCACTGTGTGGGAAATCATCTGCTGAACCAATAGGAACAAGTATTATCCTTTAAACTCACACAATGAATGGATGAGCTTGTCTATTCGGAAAGCAAACCATCATCACATTTGCGCTGACAATTTCAGAGAACACTTCCGCTGCTATTCACCCCCCCCCCCCAAAAAAAAAATGTGCAAAAACAACCAGGCATAAATCCCATCACTTTGGTAATTCTAGCCCACCTGCACCAAACAAAAGCACAGAAGAAGGTCTGCCTTCCTCTTTTTTTGTCGTAACAAAGAGTGTAATACGATCACCGGCCTTGCCCTAGGAATAACCTGTTGACTAGGAAAGTCTTTATTCCTTAATCTTAAGTGGTTTAACATTTTAAAAAAACTTGTTTCTCATTAGGTTTTCTCAATCTATTTAAGGTGAAAATGATGGAAAAATCCTTACTTATTATTCTTACTTCTTTTGGCTATGTTTAGGATATTTTATACAGGTTTTTTTTTTTTTTTTTACTCTAATGCTGGGAAAAAATAAAATTGATCATTTTGTTTAAATATTGAAGTAATTCCCTGTCAGTGTTAAAGTTTTGGTTAATAATGACGTTTAACCTTGAGAACACTAGACCAACTGTACTAGCTGAACACAAGGACTGGCAGAATGACTCAAATTTAGTCCCTCTCGAAAACAAAATGTTGCATCTCATGGGGATTTCCACAAATACATTTAAATTAAGCCATCATTGATATATACTGTATATATACACACACACTACCGGTCTAAAGTTTTAGAACACCCTCATTTTTCCAGTAATTTATTGCAATTCAAGTCGTGCAAGTCCAATGAATAGCTTGAAATTATACAAAGGTAAGTACTGATCAGCCACAGGTAAAAAAAAAAAGTCTGGTTACCCAAAACTGAAAAATAATGTACATTTCAGAATTATACAAATAGGCCTTTTTCAGGGAACGAAGTGGGTAAACAATTTAAAGCTGTTCTGCAGCAATGAAGGTTGAATCAGCCTTGAAAGCTAGTGTTATTAATTCCTACAGGTGTTCCAGCTTTTCTTGGTGACTTACAACCTCCTCTGTCTGCATAAAAGCAGTGTTGGAACACACTGTACTTTGATAAGTCAAAAGTTTAGAATACATTTTGCTCTATAAATTGATTCCATGATTTATTTTTCAACTCAAATTGCTTATTTGTTCTTTGCTTTCATTTCAGAGTGCAACGACACAATAAACTGAATAATTTTCAGTAAGAAACGGGAAAAAGTGTGGTGTTCTAAAACTTTTGACTGGTAGTGTGTGTGTATGTATATGTATATATATACTGTATACACCTAATAATAATCACCTAAACCTTTATATATTGAGGGGCACCACTAACCATTGGACATGGTGACATGCAGACCAAGTGTAGAAGATGGTCAACAAAAGTCACTAAAATGTCAAGTATGTGTGTTATATTGGCACTTTATAGGGGATTGTTTGTTGATGGTGAGCTGTGGAACTTGCGGTAAAGATAGAGTATCTTAGTTATAAAGTATGGAAAAGCATCACACAACAAATGTAACTTAAATTTGAGATTTTCTTGAATTATTTCTGGGTTATATGGCAATGATTACCTGTTGCCTGATCCAGGATAATGTGAGAAACAAGCGCACAGACCGACAAAAAGACATTTTACAGACTGGAGCTCCACATATCTTCCGCTTCATGATCTAATGCATCTGACAGAGTATGCAGCAGGCAGGCAGAAAGATGAGTAAGCATTTTGTAATTATAATCCCAAACACTGAAAGAATGGGGAGGAACTAATAATTGAATGAATTTCATTAAAAAAACTTGTCCGAGCAGGAAATTGATTATCTGACATTTATTCAAAGAGCATTTTTTTCAACACCTAGAATAATGCTTGTTCCTGTCCTTAAAATTGTGGCCCACTTCCCTTTTTTATGATGTGCAGACTGACAAAAAGTAGCTTTTGATATTTTCCTTCATGTTACTGAACATGACAGATGTAAATTTGTTCGCTCCATGGTGCTTCTTCTGAATAACCAAATGGACAAACAAAGGCCAAAGTGTAAACGTGGAATAGCACAACAACTTGACTTGTTATCTCTGCCATCCTCATCTTCCACTAAACCCTCCTCTGGGGTCCTCCACATGGGCCTGTCAAAATCTTTGACAAGGATAGCAGTGTGGGGCCATTTTGTCTCTTTCAGTTCAGTTATGCCTCCCTTTGGACACTAGTGTTGGTTTGAACCGTGGGCATTGTAGGGTGAGGGCATGTTGACCCGAGTCATGGTGGATAGTAAGTGGGGTGGGGTGGGGGTGTGTGCACGTCGGTGTTATGGACTTGGGCACAGCCAGTGAGGGCAGGGCTGCCCCTGGAGTGACATGGTGCCTGGGGAGGAAGAGGGAAGGATAGAGGGCGAAGAGAACAAACATATTTAAGTGCTGCCTTCACTACCAATAGGCTCATAGCAAAGAGTGCAGCTGCATGGGTTATGACAGCGTATCTGTGAGACCTCTTGTGCCCTCCACCACTAGAACACACATTTTACCCCTAAAACGATGACTCTGATACACACATCCTCAGGTCAAAAAAATAACTGATACTTTGTGTCAGGACAGATTAAACAATGGCATAAAGACGGTCTGTTACTTACATGAATCATATTGAAAAGAAATATAACACAAAAGGTTTTTTACCAATGTTAACTGTATATGAGCAAAGCACCCAAATACTTAGAACGACTTAAGAAACACATTTCCTAGCATCTAGTGAAATCGCAGTGACAGAAAATCCAACTTTCTTTTCTTTTTTAGTTTTAACAGAAGAATTATGAAACAGAATGGTAAATGGACTTGATTTATATCGCGCTTTATCCCCACACTGAAGTAGTCTTAAAGCGCTTTACAGTATCAGCTTATTGACCCATTCACACTTACATCACATAGACAGGTATAGACTGGGATCGATCACCTGAGCCACGGTCGCCCTAATAATGGTGGAATCAAATTAAAATTCAGCAAAAACTGTGATTATTGCAACGTGATGGGTATCCTGCAATTAAAACACTAAAGAAAACAACAACAAAAACCTCACAATATTTCTGTATAGACTATCCTTTTGTTAATATTTTAGAAAGATCAACTAATTCTGTAAAATCTTGTAATAACTGGCTGTGTCTTCATTTGAGTTGCTCACTCTACCACTAGATGTATATATTTAAATGGAAAAATTATTTTAAAGAGAAGTGACAGGTAGTGGGAAAAGTTGATCGGAAACATATTTTAATCATTATTAACTAGATAGGTGTAAGTCATAGAACTGTAACATGGTTCACCAGGTTTGCCTTCAATTCAATTGTATTTGACAGTTTTATAGAATTCCCATACCAATTACAATTATTACAACATCAAATATCTGAACTCAATTACAACAGCAATATGGTTTTCAATTACAATTATAATTACATTATAATTGGAATGAATTATCAATTATGCAATTACAATTGTAATTGACTCCAACCGTGGCCGTGTCTCCATTTGAGTTGCTTAGTGAAAATTGCACTGCCATTGCACTGTAGCAAATATTTTATTTAGTGGTGGGACTTGATTAAAAAAAATAATCTAATTAATTAGGGACTTTGTAATTACTTAATCTCATAACAATATTTGGCACGAGAAGCAATGCTTTTCAATTTAAATGGATTCTGGTTAGGACTGAATCACTGAAAACAATAAGTGAGCTTTAACAACAGAATTGTAATTATTATTTTCATCACCGAGCGCCAATATTATGTGCAATACAAATAAAGATTTGCGCTGTTCACAAAAGCACAAACTGAAATTTAAGTAAACTATATTCATGCTTTTCCGGATTTTTTGTGAACTTTATAAAACGCGTATTTTTGTGCGTATTACAATAAAAACAGCACTAAGTACAGTACATTCCAGAGAAGTGAAAACTGGACAGTGCAAAACAGTTGGCATAAAATGAACAGACCAACTGATAAAGCTGATGAATTTTGTTTGAGTTATTTTATTTTTTTGCTCGTCATTTTTATGTAATTAATGAATCGCAATTAACGTGTTCAAGTGTCAGCACTAATGTATATTATTATATTATTTCTGTGTTTGTGTCACACAAAGGCACTGTAAATGTAGAAGGAAAACGCTTGCATCTTAGATTTTGTAAACCAAACCTTAGCTCCTGCGTAAGGTGACATTTTTTCTTCGTCATTTGTGCCGACTTAGTTCACACAGTTTGCAAGGATTACATTCCGCAACGTGCAAGGTCGTCTGGAGGTTACTGTGTCAGCCTGGGTAAGTGGTGGAACCTTTGGGAGGCATGGGGGTGCCTACTCTAACAGGAAGTCTATGAGTGCCAGCCAAAGACGAGCACTGAGGCAAAACAAAGACAGGAGGCAAGAACGATGACGACACATTTATTCTGTGGTATAACTTGAGTGATCACAAAGGTAATGGTAAAACATTGGTTCTGTACTCTCAGTGGTGGATTCACTAAAGGTTTAGTGGTATTAAAATCTGTGCAAACGTCATACCATGCGCTAATAAGGAGTACAAAGGGCAGGTAATCAGGAGTGCACGTGAGCTGCGCTTCCCAATGCGCCCTCAATTAATTTAGCGCGTTTCCCTCTAATAAATATGCATACTAGGCAGATCTCCTAGGGGGAGCATAAACTATGGGAAAGGGAAATGCAAATAAAGTTATGCAGGGAGAGCAATGCGATTCATGAAATCTGGAATGGTTTGCGGTGAAAGTTTTAGTACGGAAAAATTGTACGACTGAAAAGGAGGTGCAAACTGACACGCAGAGATCATTGCTGCAGTAAATGTGGACAGAAAACACAGCGGAAATTAACAAAAGGCTCCAGTTGTGCGTGTGTAAGAGAGAGAGAGAGAGAGAAAAAGAGGTTCGCTGTGCACAGAGATGGATATATGGATATGACCGTGGATCTCGTGTCATATTGATGTCAGGCTAGAATCAGCAGATCAGATGAGTAATTTACGCATGATCACTGATGGCACAACGGTGACATATGAGAGTGACACAGCGCTGCTCAGACCTGCGCTGGATGATGGTCAGTAGTTAATCTTCAAAGAATGCAGACTGATTTACAGACTGTGTTTCTGTATTAACTCAATGGTAGATCAATAGGACGGTTTCTGTCTTAATCTGCCTATTTTGCATAAACTGATCCGAGCAAAGTTAAAGGACCGAACGGAGCACCCACATTAAATGAGGGGGAAAAAATATAATTAGGTTTTAAAGTTGCTGTTAAAAAAAAAAAACAAAACAAAACAAACAAAAAAAAACTTTTCATTTGTTTATTTAGTTTTCTACATTATTAAATGTTTGTGCAGCAGACAGAAGCAAAATGCTCATTTAAATAGGGGCGGTCTGCACCAGTTCTGCTCATGCACTAATCATTGCTGCAATCTTAGTGAATTCTGCACAGCAGGTGAGGAAACTGCGTCACTAAAAGATTCAGGGAAGCAACTGAATTACCACCCTTTATTTCAGGTCTTTGTGGATCCAGCCCTCATACTCTTATCCTTTGGACAACTCTTCCTAAAGCTTACTGACACTCCAGAAAAGATGTTGTTTTTATTTGCTTAAGCAGCAGAGGTGACAAAGTACAAATACTTCATTACTGTACTTAGGTATTTTTTTCCCGGTATCTGTACTTTACTTGAATATTTATTTTTTTGGCAACTTTTTACTCGTACTCCATTTTTTAAACAATATCTGTAATTTCTACTCCTTATATTTTAAAAATGAGCTTGTGTCTTTTAAGACATTAGAAGATGATGTCGCGACATAAGCTTTTTTATGTTAGGTCCCTCAGTTTTATGGTTAATATTTTCAAGTTATTAAAAATGTTAAACTCAAAGCTGTTCTGGGTTTAATAGAGCATTTGTACTTATTTTTTTTTCTTGACACATTTTATTTACAAATTGTATTTATTATGCGTGCTAAATTCTCCAGGTGTTCAAAGGTAACAGATTCAACTTGTTTCCATGTACCAGTTCTAAAAAAAATAGATATGGAATTTGCTGGTTTAAAAACCCTGTTTTATTATTGAAGGAACATTTGTTTTTCTTTATCCTTTTTTACTTAAGTACATTTAGTAACATGTACTTTTTTAGTTTCATTCAAGTAAGGAAGCAACTTCAACACTTTTACATTTAGAGTCATTTTTTATTCAAGTATCTTTATTTTTACTTGAGTACTGAAGGCTAGTACTTTTGCCACCTCTGTTAAGCAGTAACGTAATATAGAAATAAGATACATTTGTGATCATAGAAATGTGCAGCATCACAGAGTGAAATCCCAGAACAGATTCAAGACTTCAGATTTACTTTCTTGTAATATCCTGGAAGCAAATGTATGAATTTAGGAAGCTATGTTTGAGCAACACACAAAGAAAAGGCATAAATAACAAAAATGTCTAAAGAAAAAAAAATAAAAAGTTTCAGTCAATAACTAAAAACTATAAAAATAAAGGAAAGCCTCAAAATAGTGACTGACAATAGCAAAAATGTATTGATATCTTTATGAGCAAGGCTTGATGCACAGACACTTATTTTAATATCTTTGTACATGTGCATGGAGTGTGTGTGCTTGCGAGTATCAGCGTCAGTCGAATAAAGAGGGGTGGGTATAATCCATCACTGGTTGATAGTCCCCACAGAAAAGAAGCTCTTTTTGCTGAGGGGACAGCCCTTGTGTGGACAAAGACCACCATACTGGGGACTTCATAGGACCCAGCTGAAAAGGTGTTGCCCAGAGTAACCCCATTCACTTTAACAGGCATGCCAGCAAAAGCCAGTCATTACTGCTGACTTGGACCAGCCAGGCCACACATAGACCTAGCCTAGATCCTCTCAGGCCATTCAGTGCATATCAGCCTGCAGGCAAGCACCCTGAACTCTGCCACGGGGGAGCATCAAGAACTGTTACCATTCTGCTTGATTGTCTGCCTTGAAAGCTTCAGTATAGGCCTGACTTGAATTCACAAGAAGCATAGATACACAGTTTTATTGGTCAAGTTACCAAGGATGTTTTCTTCATAGAACGCAAGCTAGGAGCTAAAATGGTTGAAGTCAAAAACTATTAAAAAACAACATGACAGTTCCTTTGACATCAGGTGTACTGATTTACAGAGAAAATGACATGTACCAGTTCTACAATAAGGTGCATATCTTATGCAGCACACAGACGTTAGCTCCCCTACTCTCTCCACATGTTCCACCTCGACCTCCACTACCACCTCTGCTCTCTTTCCCAGTGCCCTCCCTGTGGGCAGGTGGTTGTGTAAATTTAGCCACAGCTAGGTGAGGTGCTTCCTGGGTTGACTGTTGGCAAAGCCACCTTTAGGGTGTTTGAGATGTCAAAGGGAATGAGACATCACCCTAGCTGCCTTGTCAAAAAATTCACCACCTTTCACTTCCCCCATAACCCCTCAGTCCTCAAAGCATTGTGGGTCATGGGGAATTCTGGCTTTGTGTTTAATAATTTAGCCTGGAACACACCAGTGATGATCTAACCCAGAGGGCTGTGTTAAGTGTTAATTGTGAAGCATTATTTAAGCTTTTAAAACTGTGAGTCGGGGCCTGAGGTGGAGAGTTGCTAAAGTTAGAAACCAGGCAGACAGTGGAAAACACACATTAATATTTAGCTCAAATCACCCCTTTAATAAAGTGAGCATAAAGACAACGTACTTATTTTAAAATATGACAAACATTGTGAAATAACAACAAGCACTTCTACTTACACAATAAAAAACAAAAAACAAAAAAAAAACAACCCAAAAGCAATAAGCAGATTATCATAGACCTGGGACGGTGAAAATGTGCACCTAATAAATATCTCTCTTCTATTAACTTTAATTCTATGTTCAATATATTTGTCGGTGCAAAATTCATCTTCATTAGAGGTGTAGCACTTAGATAATAGTGAATCATCAATTACAGCAGTTCCTTTGAAAACAACTTAATTAAATAATTGTAATAGTTATCGTTATCTGTCTGAGGAGTAAAAGGTGATGTTCACACATGATGTGAACAACTCACAAATCCTTTCAAAATTACAATTTAGGCAATTGATGTTACAAAACCAATAAAATACATCAGATATGATGACCAGAAGTGCACATAAGTGGTGCGCAGGTGTTCATGCTCCACCAAAACACCCAATGTGCACTAAATCGAATGTTATAACAGGCATTCACGCAACTAAGAGTTTTGGATCGATAAAAGCAAACAACGGAAGTCAGCTTCTGGGAGCTGATTTGTTAAGTTTTTCAGCCACACGCCGAACATGAAGAGGGAGAGAGAGACACGAAATGTCTGAGATATTCAAAGACACTACATGATAAATGTGAGAGAAAGGAGAAAAATAAAACGAAGCAAAGTTTGGACAACTTTATAATGTCATGGACAAGTCCAGAGCAGTGCATACTGTGTCATCTGAACATTTCATATCCCACAGGCACCACAAACAACCTGCACCGCCACACGAGAGCTATCCATCCATCAGTTACATTCACTGGACTGTATTTTATAACTTCATATTGTAGCACTCTGTTTGACGATAGGTATACAAATAAAAACATATAAATTACAAATTGATGATATACTCTCTCTTTTTGAATAATTTTTCATTCAGAAAATCTTTTAAAATTTAATATAAGGTACAATATAAGCTACAAACTAATCAGAGGAGCCACTTGGGAGCAGAAATCCTCTGTTTTTATAATAATAATAATAATAATAATAATTCATTTTATTTAAAAGCGCCTTTCAGGCCACCCAAGGACACTTTACAGTAAAAACCGAATAATTAAAACATTAATACATTAAAACAGTACAGTACAAATAAAACAAAATAATTGCAATGTAGGTGAAACAAGGATGAGAATTTACAGAGTGTGGGTTGATTGGAAAAGATGGGTTTTGAGTCTGGATTTGAAGAAGGTTAAGGAGTCCATGTTTCTGATGTCTAGTGGGGGGGGGAGTGCCAGAGTTTTAAAACAAAAGACAACAGTTGGAGAGTGATGTTGATGACATTTTGTAGAATAATTTAACTAAAAAAAACAAACAAGTTATCCACACATCCTTCCGTTTTGTTCTTCCTGTGAGGAACAAAACGTGTTGTGGAAAAAAATCTTACCTAAAAAATTGAGCACCAAGCAAAAACCCTAGGTGATCCCCTGGGCACCAGACTAAAGAAGTTATGTACACCCCTAGTTATGAGCATAATTTGTGTCAGGCATACCATTGACACTCATCCTACAATAGAAACACGGCAGGATACATCCTGGTACGGTTGTTATTCCATTGCTGGTCATACAGAGAAAAATAGTCTCTCAGGTATATATAAATCTATTACATGTTTGTGATGTTACATGCTGTTTGGAAACTGCTGACCAGATTAAAAAAAAAAAAAAAAAGTGGTTGCTCACAAACTCCTCAAGAGGTGGCATTTGTAAACATCATTCTGCACAAGGCATCTATGACAAAAATAAAACTAAGTTCCAACTTTCATTTCAGTTTTATGTGCAGAAATTAAATTAAAAAGTAAACCGTTTGGTGTAGAAACTTGTAAAAATAACAAAGATCTGGTTGTATAATGACTAAAAATAATTTCAATTATTTCTCTGAAATGTTTCTACATATTTCTAAAACTGCTAGCCTCATTTTGTGGCTAAGTTTAGAAGGCTTAAAAGGAACATTTAATAATAATAAAAAAAAAAAAAGTAAGAGGCTTATCCGTAGTCAGAAACCTTTAATCACTAAAATCTTGAATCACTAAAACATAGATCCTTAAGAAGTTTGAGCAAGTATATCAGTTTGTGCTAGAGTTGTTGCAGTTCAAAAGGAAAAGACAAGTAAAGTGCAAAGATGGATAGAAAGTAATGGTGAGTATAGGATATCTGGCCAAAGGTGACTCTCACCTCAATCATCTTGGTTTAGGAGCTGGGCGTTTTTGCTGGGAATTGGGCAGCCAGCCAGATTGGGGCCAAATCAGAGTTGTCAGGGGATTACAGTTCTGCTATGCTCGCTGCAGGGGGTGCAGAGTGGGCCTCAATTACCCTGGAGCGGCGTGTTTGATTTGGCCCGGCACTTTTGGGGACAGACCAAAAGCTGAATAATGCACCATTAGCAACTCAAAATCCTGCCCTGAAATGAGCCCACTTATGCATCACATACAGTAATTGTGTGCCTATCAAAGGCTGGCAGGTCCACACCAATTACCCTGATAACAACAAAACAATCAATGCATAATATTAACTACTCAACACCTGTGGGCAACCGCAAACATCCAGGCTTTTCTGCTTTAAATGCATCTCTTCGACACTTCTACACTAAAGCACACAGGAATAATTAAAGAGTCTTTGGAGACAGTAACACTCAATCTGATTTGTTGAAAAAAAAAAAAAGTGATGCTAGAATATTATGGATGAAAAGAACAGAATGGAGAGAGGGTGAGAGAGCATAGGAAAAGGAGTGAGGGTGAGACAGAGAGGAATAACCTCCTACTCTGGCTACAGTAAGCGCTGTGCAATTGAATTTCACAGGATATGAGGCAGCAAATGGCATGTAAAGGCTGAACCATCAGACAGTTCCTGCCACAGTAGCCAGACAGATAAGGGAGGTGTAAGTGAAATCATTAGGTAACTCTGTAGGACATGGAGGGCAGTCTGAGGGTAGCAGGGGGCTAAAAGAGCCAAAGGTCCTGCTTGAGCTCCATTGAGCAGCCACTCAGCCTGATATACATGCACTTACCAACACACAGGGAAAATCACTTACACAAACACAGGCTGCAAGACAAACAAGGGCGCAAGATGGAGACAGGCAAACAAGCAAGTGCTGTTGTTTTTTTTGTTCCCCTTTCTTAACCCGCAAACACATCTACATAAACACAAACACACACACACACCCACTGCACATCAAACAGCAGACGCTTCATTGAGGTATCAGCCCAAGTGATTGTGTTTGTCCACCTGGGTATGAAAGAGCCATTCTGGCCTGAGCGGAAAAGACAGCAGTGTGGTGCGGCGCAAGCTGGAGCGCAGCTAGGCTACGTCTGTCTCAGACTCTCAGGGAGGGGAGCAGCCAAGTGTGGATGCACCTCATTACCTCACTCATCCACACACCAATTACCCCTAAATAAATACACCCAGCCCACAGGCAGCAACAATGACATCCAGCCTGAAAGGGAAGAAAGGACGGCGTTCAGAAAGCATTTGCACGCATAAAAAAAGTGCTGTTGGATAATGATGAAAAAAGTAGAGAGAAAAGAAGCAATAAGAAGAACATGCAGGGGGCTTAGGGTCTTTTAAAAGGCTCAAAGGCAAAATGAAGAAGAGAAAGAATGAAACAAACACAGAGCGAGCAGAGTGAAGTGATTCAGAAAATGATCATTTCTTGCTAAATTTCACCCAACACATCCGCAAATGATTCTTGTGGCGGGGGAGGGGCAAAGTTTAATTGTTTTAATGCAGGCAGCCATGAGATAGCTCTGCTGAGGGCGAGAATGGAGATCACAATTGAGCCGACACATATTTACATGCAAGACGGACCTCTTAGCACAAGGCCGAAATAAAAGAAAACCAAGAAAAGGACCAGTTTCAAGAAAGTTTGACTAAACAGGAGAGGTGACAATAAAGGTGAAAAAAACAACAACATCCCAATCTAGATAATCTCTCTCTATTCACCTGTAAGTGTGTGGTGGTTATGGTGAGCCATGACTTGTTAGTAGCATTTCAAAATACAAAAATAAACCAAATTTTAACGTAAATTAGAAAAGCTACACACTATGAAAGACAATAATACACAGGTTTCACATGTGCAATATTCTTAAATGTCAGCGTGTCTTTTTCATTTTGACACAAAAAGGCAAAGCTAAATTCACCTGAAAACTCAATTGAAAGGTGTAGCTGGGGGGATCCCCTGGTCGGCAGCCCTCCAGTAGCCGAGATGTAAGAGCATGTTCAAGACATGAGAATTAACCACATGACCAGAGCCGCGTGGTTCACCTGACCAGAGGCGGATTCCTGGTTAACAGAAACAACGGCTGGTAACGTGTCAGTTTTCCATGCCGCTGACTCGGTGAAATGAAGAGAAGATGATGGATGGAATTGAAGTGAAGGGAGCAGGTTTATTAGGATTCCTTCCTGATGGAAAGTTAATTGAGGGAGGGCATGTCATGCTGGTCTGGTGCCACAGGTGGGTGGAGTAGAAATGACATGCTATGACAACATAGTCAGGATTCCTGGTGTACAACTCAACCCTTAACTGGAATCCCACAACATGAGAATCTCAGGCTTTACTGGACTTTTTAAAGACGTTCTACCTTGGCTCTGGCAATTAAGCCCTAAAGGAGATCCTCCTATGTTTTTGTTTCTACTTGGTAGATGTTTAGAAATCTTGGTATATATTAAAGTTATGGGACAAAAAAGTCCAGCTCAGCTTATTTACAGCAAAAGACAATATTAGTTTATTGCAGGGCTAATAAACAGAGACACATTCACCTCATGGTGAATGTGGTGAGTTGAATTATCCTAAAATACATAATAATAAGAGGAAATTCATGGATGCTTAATGAGAACATAAAACCTTATCATGCTCATGAAGACCTGGGCCTAGGTGGGTAAAACTATCTTATCTCCTGAGATACAGCACCACCACAGATACAGTAACATTGTTACACAATGAACATTTCAAACACATCGATTCATTTAAGGTGTCTTGTTTAGTTCAATAACTTCATCAGACTTTCTCATAAAGCCTGAACAATTTGGCCGTCTAAACCACCATGATCAATAGAGTTGCGTGACCCGTGGGATTTCACACACTAGCTAAGCCTCAGAGGAATGTACGACAGATATGCACGATGTTCCGGCACACACCCAGAGTTAAGGTGTCATCTGCACAATCCACCAGCATACAAACAAATCGCACTTATCTCGCTTTATGTCATCTCCATCAAAACATGTTCAGCTGGCACGATAGTCAATCATGTCTTGTGCACACACAATTGAAGTGATTATACACAATAATGCTATTCATTAATCATTAGGAACAACAACTCAGTCTGTGGTTTGTAGACATATCTTTGGCGAATCTCAGTGCCTTCTGTTTGTATGACATTCATCAGATAAAGTTTGTTTTAAAAACTGTTAAAAAGTCAATTCTTTACACATACATAATAAAGACATTACATACACTGCTGCGGTCAGTTTTTAAAAAAATATGAAATGTGTATATGTTTGAAATAGCATTTTATGTAAAAGATTAGTTTTACTTATTTTTGAAATGACCTTTCAAAATGTCACACCTAAGGTAAGTTTTGCACTCGTGAGTTTTTTAATAAAATACCTCTAAACCGCCATTGTTCAGGTAACTGTTAAGAATAAATCAATGTGATAGTTTGCATTTGTACATATAGGCAGATTACCTAAGGTATGTAACATGTTCAAACATGCTTGGGTAAGGTTTGTTGTAGAGAAAAAAGAAAGTTAAAACTCTCCTAATCCAGACTTTGTTGTGCATTTAAAAAAAACGGATAATCAGGGCAAAACTGAGCCAAGCACAAGAAGAACATGCAAAATCTACACAGAAAGGGCTCTAGGGCAAAAAAGGTAAACAAATCCAGGTTCCTCTCACATAGCACCACCATTCTGCCCTCTTCTACACACAGTACGGTAATAGGAAAAAAATGTTAAGAAGTATTTTCTGTCCGGATAATTTCATTGCCTGTCTGGTCACAAAATATCTCTAATAAACTACCTGCAGTGACTTTTAAATTAAGGTTTGACAATGACATAACAGAGTAAAAAAAAATAGCAACAAAAAAACCAGCAATATTATTACTGTGTAAATCCACAAGAACAAACGTTTTCAAAATTAACAGCACAAAAACTAAATCATCTCAGCCAGTTATATTGGCCACATTTGTTGGCAAACACACTGACTTCATCAGCCAAATCCCTAAATTAACACCTTTTTGGTTAGAAAGCTCAATTTGGAACACATCACACCAACACCACAGCTGGCATTCAAGGGTAAAATTAATTACTTCAGATACATGTGCTTCCTCTCAAAGAGGCAGACTTATTTGCATTGAGGAACATTCAGCAGAAGTAATCGATGCACACACAAAATACGGCCACCCAATGACCCGGGCCCCGTCTCAAACTCCCTCCCTATCCCCAAAGCCCTGACGGCTCAACCATGCATGGCGGAACAAACACAGGTAGTGAGAGCAAATCAGACTGCAACAAAACACAGAAACATGAATGGGAAGCATTACAATGACAGGCTGGATGGAGGACAATGGGCCCGCCATAAAACAACGGCAAATCCCAGGATGGGCTGCAAGAGTATGATACAGAGAACCGGCACCTAGTCCCTGTCTGGGGAACAGGGGATCGGGAGAAAAAAGGACACAATATTGCATTCTGACAGCTGACGTCTTCATATAAATGTATGAATTTACATTCCAATTAGAGGAAATTTACATCTTAATCACAGCGAGCAGTGTGTCGGTCCCTCGGTTAGTGTGTTGCTACGGTAATGAGGTGGGATGCTGCTGTGCTCTCTCATCCAGACAGTGATCTGTCAGCCGACGACACCTCCCTGTTATGAGAGTGATGCACTCTTAAAT
Source organism: Gouania willdenowi (assembly GCF_900634775.1). NCBI lineage: Eukaryota > Metazoa > Chordata > Actinopteri > Blenniiformes > Gobiesocidae > Gouania > Gouania willdenowi. The sequence continues at coordinate 23,956,661 of NC_041046.1, read as the reverse complement.
ACACTGCACCACCACAATCCGGTAATATTGGATGAAATCTGTCTTAAATACCAACAAGGTGTGAGATGCCACCCAAGCATAATGTGCCAAATATGGATTTAGAAAAACATCAAACATATCTTAAATACAGTGCACTGAACCACAAGTGTCTTTAACTGTCACTCAAGTGACAAGCTTTCAGCAGACGATAGTGTTTCATATCTAATTTCCATACTAATAATGGGTATATTATCCGGAATGGTTTGACTTTGTTTTATGGCATTTGAAATGATTGGTGAAGTTGTCTGTGGAACCACTCAAACATATCATGTCTTCAGATCACGTGCCTCTCCAGTGCTACCAGAGTTAATGTGAATGAATATGTTGAAAAGACAGCAAATTTACTATCAATAACATTCTAGTCACTATTTCAACTAAGATAGTCAACAGTGTTTTATGTAGCTTTATGCAAAGAAACTAAAGCAATGGGTGTAAATGTGTCATAATTACTTGTGTAGGGTTTTGGTTCTAAAGTCAAAGATGGGCATGAGTCTTTCACAACTTTGGCGAGAAGAAAAAACACTGATAACATAAACTTTTTAACATTAAAACTTTCTTGAAGTGACTTTATTTTGGTAAAATCCATTACTAAACCAGAATCGCTGACATTGCTATGAGGAAAGGCTGATTAGCTGCCACTGAAATGTAGAGTCAATATATCAGGTTACACAGCCTTTTGCCATCTTCACACTCCACTTTGATACAGGGATATGTGAACAAAATATTGGAGGTAAATGAGGCATGGCTTCTTTATCTTCTACCACACAGCCAATCAGACCCTTTCTGCTGGCGACATTGCTCTAATGGCCGATATCTACAGAAGCAGCCTATTACTGAATACTGCCTGCAATTAAGACAAGTCAGATTACACCAGGCCAGTGCGTCCCCTCTGATATGTAGGCTGCCATTAAGGCCTAAAGAGGTGATACACACAGAGCAGAGTAAAAGCTCAAAGCCACTCAGAAAAAATGTTGCGTGTCTCGGCTAAGTGCTAAATGCATCCTCAAACATTAAATGTGGTGATACGTGGTTTGGGCATGGGCTTTCACTTTTGCCTGCAGGGCATTTAGAGAGGATGCCAGTGAGATACACACAACTCCTTCGACACTAACCTTGCGTATTCCAAAATTGCGGGTTGATTCCCAGAGCAACAGCGCTGTGCCCAAATGAGATTACGGATCTTTTTTTAGTATGTAGGGAGGCCAATCCAGTCCTGTGTTGCAGCTTAGACTGAATTATTATTATTGTTAATGGTTATTACATTCTACACAATCAGGACTTATGTTGTGTGGATCTGCAGCCAAAATACAAAAAAAAAAAGAGGACAGGAAGGATGTTTCCTATGAGAAATAAAAAAGTGAGAAGGCAACAAAAAGAAAAAGGGACGGCCAGTGAGTCTGAGTGGGAAAGCACTTCTCTCTCTTCACAGAGTGACCTTGCTAACACTCTGCCTGATCTAATATTTACTAGTACACATGCTTTTGAGCCCTATTCCTCACTCATCCGAGCACGCAATACACAGAGCCTTCATCGTAAAACTCTGTTTCACTTTAAGACAAACACACACATTTATTGAGGGGTTTGAGAAACTCATCAAATTAAAACTAATCATCTGCCTTTAAGTAAGACTTTTCTTGGTAAATGGAGCAGCCATGATTCACTTCCTAAACTGCAAAATCACACACACACATATATTAATGTATGCATGTGTATATATGCATATATTGCAGCTGTGAAAGCATTATACAATTTACACCAATAATAATATATAAAAAAAAAAAAAAAAAAAATCACAATTTTTTTCTGGGAAGAGTAGTTTGGGTTGTTCTTGTGCAACTACTTGCTAATGTAGGTAGGTGAGGCTGAGACTCAGTAATAAACGTAATCACCTGACAGAAAGTTGCTCCCAGTGGTTGACTAGCACCTTGCATGGCAGCTCTATCCCATTGGTGTGTGAATGTGAGTGTGAATGAGCAGATGTGAAAGGTACTATATAAATAAACATTACTTACTTACTACTTATTTACTAGAAGGCAACACCACAGACATCTGTCTAAAGCAGTCAGAAAAGGTGGGGGGCGGGTCATAAACATTGACGTCGATTAGTTTTGGAATCGTTTATGGGCTAGTCTCATTATTAGTGATGGAGGTGAGCTTTTTACTGCTGAGGCACTTCATTGAAACTTAAAATACAGTATGCACACTTGTCACACATAGTACAAGAAATATGAAGCAGCACAGATACTTCTACATTTTGAACATGCTCCCTGCACTGCACACAGTCAGTTCTGTCCATGTGTTCCTGCATGAATTCATTGCGTTAGAATTTTCATTATTTCATTCATTGTGAAGGAAATATTCATTTTAAAGAAGAACTTCAAATACCAACTTTGTTGTTGTTTAGCACAATACATTTGCTGGATAGAGTTGCTTCTAGGTTCTATTCATACTGCCATGACACAATACATAGAGTTTCAGGGAAGAAAGAGTATATACATAAAAAAAAATAATGTGATGAAAAAAGTATATACAGTATATACGCTAGTTAGGCTTTTATATGCCATACCTAAATCAGATGCTTGCACAAACTGTACTGTAGGTACGTCTGCACACATCAGCATTGGGCAATGAGGCAAACATTCATGACGCTCCCATTCAAACAGTCGGTGTATGTGAGCGTACAACATCAGGACATTATATCATTTCCCTTTCCAAGCATGAAGAAAGATGTGAAACTCTTCTCACACCACTGAGCCACAACCACACCAAAGAGCAAGTAGCAAAGAATTACAATGGGTGGTGGTGGTGGGGGGTGGGGGGATAAAATCTAGAACAATGGGAAAAGATGATTATGAGAGTCTATAGCATTTCATGCAAAAGATCTTTCGGTAATTGCAATATGCACCAAATTACTGAACGTCAAGGGTCGCAGGGTCATTTGTGATAAACAGGGTGTCTCACCCATTGACTTTGAATGAAAGTAGTCAGAAAAAAAAAGAAAAAACAAGGATCTACATTTTTAACTGCTATAAATACCACAAAGGTCATAAGTGGGTAGGTTTCAGACGCAGCGCAAATCGTTTAGCCGTATGTGTCACATTGAATTTGTGCATATTTTTGTGTTTGTCTTTGTTTCATTACAGTAGAGTAGCGTTGTTTGGGTTTCGAGCAGTGTCAATTATTTCTATGTGTTATTTTAAGCTGACAAACGAATAAAGCAAGGAAATGTGTTGTTAAATCAATCATAAGTTAGTGCTTAAAAAAATTGAATCCCTGCTACATACAGAACCACACAGTCTGAATGTGTTGAATCTGTATCGTCTCCTAATTATTGTAACCAGCTATGATAACCATGCAGTGCTTTTTGTCGTAATTATTCAAACATTGTCTAAATTCATTATACAGACACATTTTATTCACAGTTAAAAAGCAGTCCTTTTTTTCAGTAAAATCATGGAAACCATCACTTTACACAATCATCCAGCTTGCCTTTGAGCTTCACTTACAAATTTTACTTTACAAATGTTTAAGAGTATTTAAATGTGTGCTTTCATTCTGTTTCATTTTAGATTTCCTCAATACACTTGCTGTAGCAGTAGCTATCAGTTAGATAATGTTTTTGAATGTTCCCTATCAGCCTTGTTGATCCTTTTAATAAATCACTTTGTTATCGTCTGCATTGCTTCAGTAAATTTGGGGCCAGCATTGTTGACCAAACCAATGGCAGAGACAAGAGTAATACAAGCATTCTGTAATTTCAAGCACTGGACAGTGCAGCCATTAAAAAAATGTCAAAAATGAGGGTTTATAGTTTCTGGTGAGCGAAAGGATGAACTAATAGCACTTGCGTATGCAGCCTAAAACCAAAAATGGCTGATTGTTCCTTCAAAGTAAGAGCATATGTCAGCTGCTAAACATGAATACAACAACTTTTGGTTTTAGACAGGCTGAATCTGCACTTCTTGATGGATGAGTGGGGAAAGTGCCTGCTTGTGGCTCCTGCGTACGTATATTAACTTTGAAGAGAATTTAACTGAAAGGAAAGCATGGACACTAAAACCGTGCTACGGCAAAGTTAGTTTGATATACATCCAATAAGCATTCAGCTGAAAATGCTCAATAGCTTCTATATTTTTTAACAAAGTGGTACAAATATATTTTGAAATGTCGAATCCCACAGCCAAGCTAACCACCAAAGATATTTTAAAATATCCCATTCACTTTGGTCAAAAATCGACCATTTTTAGTCTAACAATTTCACTGTAGTGGAAAACTGACTTTGTAAACAGTTCTCAAGTTTGAGTTGTCTTAAATAACATACAATTTCCATGTAGCAAAACTGCTGAACACGTAAGTGTTCGAGACACGGCCGGACATACAGACGGGTTGGATGTTTTCTGTCTCTTTATTGCCAATGCTTAATACAGAGTTCTGTTAGTTAAGCAACTCTGCCTTCTACAGACTGTCAGTCCTGTAGCGTTCCCATTCCAGCTGCTTTCCCTGAATCACCTCCCGCCAAATCCTTTCTGCCTGCTAACATGCGCACACACATCACACCGTCATACGTTTAATATCCATTTCCATCCACATTTGATGTATTTCAGGACTTTCGATGGGGAATGTATCCAATATAAATGGTAGATACCAGAAGCATCTCCAAATACCGTAATTAAAGCCATGTACACTGTATTTCACGAGTGCATACGTGCCCTTTGAGCAGTCCTTAATGGCTCTTAGTCTACCATTACAAAGTAAACACAGCACTGAGAGATTAATTTTTTTTTTCTACAGTGACCTTTGACCGGCCAATTCTTGCGCATGTCACACGTAGTTGAAATGTCAAATGGTGTTTTGGTCACTCACATTTGTCACTACATAGATTTATGTAAATTGTAAATAATTTAAAGCAGATGTTTGAGCATGCATATGTTTGAGTGACATGCAGCATCTTTGTTTTCAATAAGTGTTTCAATAAGAGAAACGAAGACAGGAGGGCTTGTTCAACATTACATTTCTTTCAACTGGACCCTTCACTAATACCAAAGTTCTTACACAACTTCAGTTTTAATAAGTTGAATGTTTTCTGGTGAACTTTTTAATCATGTAAAGCACATTGAATTGCCTTATGTATGACATGTGTGATAGAAATACATTTCCCTTGCATTTAATTTAGCTGTTCACTATAATGAAGCAGCTCTTGTCATCTGTTTGCATATGATTACACTTTAACAGTAACACTGCCATATCAATTACGCTTTACACGATCAGGATTTTTGGGCCGATCAGCGTTTAGTGAGTTTAAAAAACACGATTACCGATCCGATCATGTGAATTCAGGTTGTTTTTTTTAGGTACGGACCAAATTCCTTTTGTACTACCTGATACAGATTCACGAAAAATCAAACAGTACCATTAGGGATGTAAAGAATAATCGTGAGGCAGTTAAATCTCGATCCAAAGGTGTCCCGGTTCACATCAATACTCTGAAATTGAATCGCAGTACTTTAAAAAAAGATATATTCATATATATATATTTATTTTATTTTTTACAGCAAAGGGCGCTATCTATTTAGAATTTGAAATTCAACGCAACACCGTGTTTTAAATTAGAAGTGTGGAAGCATTTTGGCTTCCCCAAGACAAAATGAAAGAAGCGAGAAAGAAAGAACATGTGAAATCCAAGGTAAGAGGGGCACAGAGAGGAAAGGCAGAAACAAGAGAGAGAGAATGAAAGCCATAGTTTGTTTATTTATATGATTTCTTTGATATGGGATTTGTTTTAAAGTCCAATTGTTAAGGCACAAAATACATTTTCAGTTGCACTTTTAAAAATTAAAGGAACTATTATGCAGTTTTGCATAGTTTACTGTAGAGCCAGAACAGGCTTCCTCTTCATGTGTACTATTTCTTTATTTATTTCATTAGGGCTTTATTTTTAATTAAATTGCATTGTTTTGCATAGTTTATCAAGGGATTCTTTTGACAATGAAAAAATAAAAGAAAATAGTACAGTATTTTTATTTTCGAAGAAAAAAAAATCAATATTTTCCAGTCATAATTTTTCTACAGTCTCATTTTGTAAAATAAATAGTGAGAGAATCGTATCGTGAACCCAGTATCATGGATTGAATCGTAACGGGGAGTTGAGTGAATTGTTACATCCCTAGGTACCATGTTTCCGGACCTAAACACAGCCTTGTGACTGTAAGGGAGTGGAAGAGTTGAAGAATTTCCATGTAGGACCTGAACATAACATTTGTTGTCAGAGTGTATGTGTGTGGATGTGTGGCCCTTTAATTGCGAATGAATGCGCTGGTCGCTCGACCAGTGTGTGGAGTGAGGGAGTGTATACTATCGGAGCAGATCGATTATAAGCTGTATGCCATTTTTGAATGATTGGCAAAATAAACGTTGCAGCTGTTGAATTAAACTGGAGTCCCATGTCATACTCAATGACACCTGTGAAGCAACTACGACGAGAGAGTTGGAGATGAAGCTGCGGAGGCAGACCACTCTGGAACTATGTGAAGCCTCCATCAGCATTAGCGTTAGGAGAAAAGACATATTTACTGACTGTGGCATCGCAAATCTGCTGTTGCTTATAGTCCGTATTTACAGGTGCACAGCGGAGGTGGGGCACATACACACATGTGCGCTTCTGTGTCCACCATCGCCCTGAAACGGACAGAAGTGTCCGGTAAGAATGCAAATGAAAGTAAATGGGAGCGCATCGTTTGGCTCAAGGATTCTCCCTTTTAACATGCATAATAAACATAGTATAAACAAAACAAACACGCACACACATACAAACACACAAGCGCCAACAGTAGACGGTGTCTCCGCTTTCAAAGCCAGTAGACTGGGGAAGAAGTCTGGCATCCAGCCGCTTTGCTGCAACCGAGAGACATTTTTGTCATCCCCTCATAGGTTTTCACCTTTGTGCACAAATACAAGTGAAATAAAGCTGTCACGTAAAGCAAACAACTCTACGGTGTAAATGAGACGATAAAACAATGCAATGAGAGCATCTACAGAAAGTTTCATTACGGCAATGATGTCATTGATCGGATCGGCAAATTAAGACATTACAGCCGATCACATTAATTGCATAAAATGCAAAATATAGCCGATCAGATCGCTGTAAAGCCTAATATCAATAGTACACAAAAATCACTAGCCAGTGTTTTCAGTAGGTCTTGGTAGCTTTTCTTCTCCCGCAGCTTGGCTTATTATGTCGATGCCAGACTAGCAAGAAGTTCAGGCTGCTGCGACGCAGCAAATACGATGGAGACATGTTTGTCTTTCCTTCGAGTCACATTTAGGATTTTTTTTTTGTTTAATGCGGGAACGGTCGACCTTCCAATGTCGTCAGCAGATAACACAGTGTTGTGCTCAGCCATCAGGAAAGAGCAGCAAATGGTGTAAAAAAGATTAAACTGCTGTAACTTACTAACTACATTAGGCGCGGTTTCTAAACAAGTCTAGCAAGAAGCCCTCCAAGCTTGTGTTTATCACAAATGATCCTGTGACCCCTGACGTCACTAGCCCCAGCCTGCAATTGCAAAATGGTCTATTTAGAGAAGTAATTCTAGATCTGACAGAAAATACAGTTTTCTGAAGAGAAAACAAATTATAAGAATCCTCAGACTAACATATGGAGTAACCTTTGTGGCCTTCCGGGACTTTGGGGCAGTGGTAGGGTTATGTGGGGGAGGGGGAGAGGGGTCTAACGCTCCGAGGTTTGTAGGCATGCTAGGGAGAGGTGAGCTGTCACCCCCCATTATGATCACTGCCTGAGCTCAAATGGGGGAGGGGGAGGTAGATGGTGGGCAAAAAAAGTCCCGGTTCCTCTTTAACCGTCTGCAACGGCCCCCTGGGAAACACTAACACGCAAGTCCACCTCCTCTCTGGCTAGCGGTGGGGCAGAGTGCGTGTGGGTGTAGAAGGAGGTTGAGTATATGTTTAGTTGGGCTGTGTAAGATAAATGTATGGATTTTGTAGCAATAGCACAACTAAGCAGGCCTTCTTATTTACTATAGTATGCAAGACTGATCTACCACATTTGGTTCGAATAATTTATGTAGAGAGAATTTTTTTGAAACAGTTCTCATTGGGAGTTTAGATCAAGACAAATTGTATTTCAAAGTATGACAACTTGAAATGCTATAACAAAAAGATGGTTTGCTAAAATTAACCAGTGTTTCCCAAACATTAATTTATTTGCGGCGGCTCACCACAAATAGTTTTTGGCCCTGTTCGTCCTCACTCTGTGTATGTAGCATGTTATTACAACTCCTGCACATTTGGTGGTGGTATGCATTGCCCCTGCCAATACAACCAAAGAAGACAAGGCATTTGGTCCACCAGAGAAGAAGACGACGTTGCAGAAGCGGGAGACAAGCCTTAAAACTGCATTTTCGGTTTTTGATCAAAACACTTTTATGGCCGAAACAATGCAGCCGTAACAGGATATTGTGATGATGTGACCAAACACCGTGGTCAGAGCGCGTGTCTAGAAACAGGTCGACATGTCCGTGGAGCGGCTGTAGGTTGAGACGGAGCGAAAACAATGAAAGTTACACTCACAAGTGCCATTTATGTTTCTGTCACATTGTCGCCTGACGCATGGCTCCAAAAAATCCTGACTGCACATCAGCAGCATGAATTCAGCTTTTTGGACTGGCAACTACATTACATAAAAAAATCAATATAAATGAGATGTGATATTTGCTCAATTGATGATCGCTTTTCATTGCACTTGTGCACATAAGTAACCTAAAGTTTACATACTCAGAGTTGATTGGCCCACTTCATACCAGCTGTAATGGAATCAGATATCCAGAGTTTCCCATCGTGGGGTATGTTGACTCAGAGTTTATGGATAGAATCAGTTTGTTGAACGTCCTCTCTGGAATACACCTCAGATGTGTGGCCCGCCAGTCCCTGAGCAGCGAAGCTCACACAATTAACAAACAAGCCACAAGAATGCTCCGCTCCGAGTAGTAATGCTGTCACCCGGTTTAACACCGTACTCAGCTGCCAGAGCATGAAGCGGCAGTGCGTGCGGCAGTGCGTACGGCAGAACAAACAAAAGACAATATGAACAAGAAACGATTCTAATCAATTCCATAGCATAACAAATTTGAACTCAACAAAAAAAAGAGTACAAAGGCGTACAAAAACACAGATATATACAGCCCAGCCAAATGTGAAAAAATAATAATAATTCTACATCTTCAAAAAAATTGTACGCAGTGCATACAGGATTCCGCAACTGTTCATTATGACTTATTTAATTTGACTCTTTCAGCAGCCCAGTCAGTTATAGGCCTGTGCATTGCTATTTAATGTATACATGAATGGGTAAAGTTAAACAAATGTAGTATTTTATTTTAAAAATCTTCATTTAAAAAATAATTTTCATTCCGGTGCATACCTAGTTATCATGAAGACCTCTCAGTACAAATATGTGGACAAACAAGTCCAGAAGTTTAAACAGCTCAAACTCACGTTCTACTAACCTGTGTCTATGAATGTAGCTGGAAACTCAACATGTGGATAAACATGAACTTATGCTAACCACTTAATGTGTGTCAAGCTGCTGCTGCCGATTGGGCGGTTAAGTTATCCAATTTATTTATTCAACCTTATTAGTATTTTATTCAAGTATTTTTTTTGTTTCTGTCTGTTTCAAAACACTGAGCAATATTATGTGATGTCAGATAAGAATCTTGCCTCAAATTTGACCCTTTGTTGCCTTTTGTGTAAGTTTGGGTGAGAACTGCTTAACCGCATTCTGTTCCCCAGATCCCACTCCTAACACTGCTGTCACTCATCATCACTTATCATTGTTTGGGACAAAAGGAAAGTTTGGTTAAGCCACACACTGGAGTATTCTCCCACCCAGTAACCCTCCCCAACACCACCATCACCCGCACATTCACATATTTGTGTTCAGTGCATAATGACAAAAAAATGTAGCTCTTCTTCTTTACTTCATAAATACAAAAACACCTAAATCAAACATGCTTTGTATAATATGTTGGAAGAGGTCGAAAACCACTTTCCAAGAAAGCATCACCTTGTCCTGTAACTTTCCTTTTAAAGTGTACGTTTGTCCTTCAAATGGCCCTCTTGACTCATCCACTACATATAATTAAAGTCTATGCAAGTCTCTGTATGTGTCCTAACTGTTCTCTATCAGCTGGCTGGCTCTTTCAATAGCCACCTGTGAACTCTAATGGACAAGGATACTTGCCCTCATAAAATTCACGAGCACAACTACATTCAGCTGTTGGGCCAACTCCCCTCAATGGCCAACACTACTTTAAACTACTCTATGTTTACAGATGGGTGAATACCACCATATTCACAGTAGCAAGGGTTAAGTAGCTGCCTTGATTAGCAAATGCAGATCCTGCATCTTACAGGGGAGCTGAGGCCTGTGCAGAACAGCAGGCATATGCCATATTTGATGTTGATCTAGGCAATGGGCTTTGAGTTTGGAGTTCTTTATGAAGGCAGTTAGTGTCCTGTTGATCTTGTACAGTTCCAGACATTCCAGTATCTTTGTGTGCGGCATTAAGTCATAGGCTTTCTTGTAGACAATCCAGGCAGGTTGGTCCTACTACTCTTACAATCTTGGGTGATTGCCATGTCCATCAGTAGCTGGTGTTTGGCTCCCCTGGCGTTACTGCCAATCCTTTCTGTGCCTTGTTCATGTACGGATTCATGTGCCTTCTTTTCTTAGCCGCTATGATGCCTGAAAGGGGCTTCCATGTTGTGTAGAGGCAGGTTATGGGCTGGTAGTTGGGTAGGATGTTTTTCTTCTGGGCATCCTATATGATCATGACTGTCCTGCCTTGAATCAGCCATTCTGGGTGAGTCCCATCCCCCAGCAGCTGGTTTGACTGTGCTGTTAGGCATTCGTGGAGTGCTGTTAGCTTCTATAGCATACAGTATATGTATGGATCATATCAAGGCCCTGTGCTGTTCAGCTCTTCATCTTTGACACTCTTCCCTGTTTGTCTACCATTGTGTTGAATACTGGTTCTTGTTCAGGGAGGTTGCTGTGGTCAACTCTTAAGTCAAAAAGCTATCCGACATCAGTCTTATGTGATGCTTCCTTTTCCCAAAAGCCTTTCCAGTATGTTCCCATCTCAGCCATTATTCCCGGCCACTGAGAGAATGAAAAAACACCATGGCTGATTCTATGGAGAAAATCCTGTTTATTCTCTTGGCGTCCACTAGTCACATGGACAGAGCAGTAAGTTGTTGTTTGGCAGTTTTGAGTGCCTTGGGAATGTAGAGCTTGTTGTATTTTCTTGGTGCCTTTTATCACCATATTGCCCCTGTGCAGCTCTGTTAACTAGCTGACCTCTTTGTGTCACCTTTATCTTAGCCTCTAATCATCTCCTCCATGGAGGCTACTAGTTATTATGTACCATTGCCATCTTACACCCCAGCATCTGTAGAATTACTGTTGCTGTAATAGTGATGGTGTCTGTCAGGATGGTAGAAGCATTTCCTCAGTTTTGTGTTTTACACTCTCCTCCATATACTGTAGACCAGTGGTCTTAAACTCCATTTACCTGGGGGCCGCTGGAGGCAGAGTCTGGGTGAGGCTGGGCCGCATCTAGGGTTGGGTATCAGTTGTTTTATTAACCCCCCGAAAACGATTACTACTTGGCATATTACAAAAGTAAACTAACCTGTATTTAAAAACCTTCAAATGTTTGCTTAGAATCCATATGAAATGTGTGCGTGTGCAGGAAATCTGAAAATGTGCCTGTGTCAAAAATGTTCTGATTGATCAAACCATGGTGAGCTCACCTGCACATACTTTTCCCTTTATAAATCACATCCCACTGAGAAGGTTATAGAAAAAGTATAGTATTTATTTGGTAGTCACAGTCGTGGCACCACCTTTAAATGAAAAGCAAGTTACTTACAGCTGTCATCACTGCTGTAATCAGTGTGAAATAGGGCTGAGATGAGGAAAGAGCGTCTGATCTGAAGCTGAGAGCAGAGTTTCAGCACTGTCAGACTGTGTCTGCGACAGGTGGAGGACAGGGAACACCTGAGCCCACACCTCGTGTCACCTTAACAGTATACAAACTCCTCATGTCAGTGAGGTGCCGGTCCTCAACATAACATAAGGAATTTAATAATTCTCTAAAAAAAGTGTCCTACTTTCCTAGTGCAGCATGACACATAAAAAGTCAGCAAACACATGCACACCGGCTTCCTCCGCCTCTTGACCCCCCCAGGAAACTGAGCACTGCGAGTGTGGGAAAGTTATTTTTAGGACAAGCGCAGAGAGCCTTTCTGAGTTTGATGCTCCTGCTCCGGATCAACATTCCACCTTTGAACCACACCAACCATAGAGCAGTTTGTGCTCATGAAGGCAATTTTACCTTTCACCCAAGACCAAAAGCAGTGAGACTGCAGTGTCATTTAAAAAGAGTTTCATACACACTTAGTTTTGAAAGCAAAATATTAAGTCATTTCCAAATAAATCATGATAGTGAGCCATTAAAAATTTTCAGATACTTTAGTTGACACTGTAATGTTGCCAGGACAAACTGTAAAAGAGATTCCTAATCTCAATTTGGTTCTGCTGACTAAATAAAGCTCATGAAAAAAAACAATTTTTACATTACAATGGCGACTTGGCCAAAAAGGAGAAGGAAGAAGTAAAGCATACCAATTAAACCCCTAAAATAAATCTTGACTTTTCAAAACCTGTTTAAATATTAAATCCGAATGCAACTGATTAAAATACCTGACCAGCAATCAATTAGGGCAAGATTCTGGAATGCAGTTGCTGTCATTTAGAAACTTCTGTTTTAAACCACTCATTAACATTACACACTTTATGAATAAATTGAAGGCAAAGCTAGACATTAACCTCAATACAAAGAATTAATCTTCAGTAGTGCTATTTTATAGATAGATATATGTTCCAGACCTAGTTCATGAACACCAGAGGGGCCAAGGTTTTGAACGTTATGCTAATTGAAGCTCTTTGTGAACACATTTACACACATACCCTATACTACGAGACCCCATGAATGTAGGGTGGCATGTGCATTAGACCTTTTTTCCTTCATCTAATGGGAGCTGAAGACAACTAGGGCTACTTTAATCAGGTCTGAGTCCAATGTGCCCAGTCTAGTCTGATGGGGGCTGAATAGTGCATGGACCATGTTAAGGGTTCACTGCTCACTGATGAAACAGCTTCACTTCTAAGCTGAGTTCAGGCAGAACACTATCTTACTCAGTCTGGCAGGAGGAACACATATGCCCTGTTTTGTTTTTTCTTTAATCCCGTCTGTTTGAAAAAACAGTGTTTCGGCATTTTTGTTGATAAGGAATAGAGGGCAGCACATTTGGCTGCCCCAGATATTTTCTTATTGAGCTCTTACTTGGATACAGTACACAGAACTGCTGCTCCTTTTTTCCTCAAGTCATAGACAATACCTTTTTGAAAAAGATAATTTGGGTGTTTTTTGGTAACGCAGACTTTTAGAAAGCATAAAGAACTAGATAGAGTAATAGCAATTGCCTGTATTAAATGTACCCCTAAACCCCGCTCATAGAAAAGAAAAAACGTACGCTGATTTTCAACTTTACACACCCATAACTGAGTGCGGATAGTGAACATACAAGCTGCGCCTTTTCAAACACACATGCACATTTGCAGAATAGATAGAAATTCTGTTAAATAATAGATGCAAATCTGATGTATGTTGTGAATATTGTTCAGCTGAGGGGTGCGATTGCGTGCCATTTACTGGCCTGTACCGAGTTCACTCTTTTTTATGCACAAACCATAAGCACACCTCATTCCCAAATGCGACAGAGGTTGGTGAGCAGAGGGAGGAAGTATAAATTATTCAATTTAAATATTATTCCAAAGGTCCCATCCCATCTGATAGGGAATTCCAAGGCAGATTTGGGAAAAACAAATGGGTAAATAGAGGACAAAGGACTATTTATTCCTTGCCATTGAGCAAGGATTATTGGTATAACGTCAATCTGCAAATAGTCAGTATAAAAAAGTATGCTAAGTAAATATTGAATAACTGAGTTCCCAACAATGTGGGTTGTGCGTTGATATAGCAGATATAGGAAACCTCATATAACACAAACTAACACATAAAGAACTATAACCAGCCCGGAGGACTCAGCCTCTGTCAAACTAAATTCTACTATTCTCTCTCCCACTCTTTATATTTTTCTTCCAATAAGACGTTTTGGTGCCTCTGAGGAAAAGCTCTCATTTTAATTAGAACTGACCTGAGAATCACTTAACTGCTCTTCTCCGTTTATTCCTCCCCCCTTTTCTCCAAGCATTCGCTCTGTTCCTCACATAGGTCCATTAACACCCTTCCCTCGGCACCCACAGGCTTCAACAGGGGGTAGTCACAGACGTTGTTTTAAAGACGTTTTGAGGACATGCCAAGAAACATTAGCCTACTCTATACACCTCCCTTGGACTCTTTCACTGTGACTTCCTCCTAAGTCTCCTTCTACTAAGCAATATCTTCTGATTTCATGCTTTATCTTTTCCTTCCCTCCTCTCACCCCCCTCATCTGATCGATACCAAGTTCCTGTCATGCAATGTAGGACTGAAGACAATTTTTGGTGTCTTTAGGTGTTGAATTTATGTGCAAAATCTGTCAATATTCAACCAAGATTTTGTCTAATTGTACCTTGCTGTACCTCAAACTAGAAGGACATATGTGAAGGCAGTTTAAGTAGAATACATCATTTATAATACTGGATGGTACATACAATACATTTACATCAAGTTTCTTCAAACTTTAAGAAACATTGTAAGAGAATGTGGGCTTTAAGTCCAACCCTAACCACATTGCACATGTACAATACTTATTTTAGAAATTAGATTAGTTGTTAAATAAAACAAAATTAATATCCAGTTTCTGTAATTTTTCATATACCAGTTGAGAAAGACATGTCTACAATATAGTTAATAACGCTTTACAAAACAAAAAGGCCTTTATATAATTTTGGTATTTAGAAATATTTTGATCTCCTCCTAATTGACATTAGGTCGCCAATTGAAGAGTCCTCTTACAGTTCGACACTATTATATAGCATATGGAATCTGCCTGGTATCCCAAATTACATGTATTCTGTAGTACAGAATGACGATCTATTACAAAGACGTACATACACAAAAAAAAAAAACACTCCAAGTGCTATAATATGGGATTAATCCTGTCCGTAAGTAAAAAGTTAAAGGTATACGACAAAAACGGACACCTTCAAATAGGATCTTTAAGAGAAGACAAATTTGACACAAATCCCCTTCTTATTCTGTATTTGACATTTTGACCTCTATGTGGCACCCAGCAACCCACAGGCACATTGCCTGTCAGTTTAAAGGGTCAAAGAAAGGTAAAGAGAATGTAATTGCGTAGCATCTGCATTCTTCAGAGCTTCATTCTCAAAGCATCTTGCATTGTGCAACAAGTGACTGAGGTCTGTGTCAGCTTAAAATGAGTGACTGGGAAATTTCTCACACGCAATGCATGTTTGAGAATTTTTTAATCGAGCATGGCATGCCTCCTTTTCTGAGTTTGAATTTGCCAACGTATTTTTGTGTGGGAACAAGCAATGAAGTACAAGTGTCGATGAATATGTGTTAATTTTGTCTTAAGACTAACACTCTCCTACCTGCTCAGACAGCTCCATGGGTTAATTTCTAGCTTCAGGCAGCTCAACTAATTACTGCTCGTCAACCGTGATTTGAACTCTTGTTATCGTGCTAACTTTATGACAAAATAAGCAGTACATTGGTGCAATGGATGGCGGGCCCCACTATACCCCAAACATAGAATAGTATTTGTTGACAAAAACTTTACTCTGTGCCATGCCAAACAAAAGTTATTAGTGCCCCTGATGTACTAGGTGATGGAAGCTGGGGTCAAACAGCAGTTATGGAATTGGTTACCTGCAAAGCCACATGCTCAGGTAACTTGACTAGCAGCTGCCTGACCCGCCGGGAAAGGGCAAATGCTGTCAATCATAAGTCATTGATCATATTTACATCTCAAATAACTAATTATACTAACTATTTAAAAAAAATATAATAAAAATAAGGCCAAAACTTTAAAGAAGGACACATCAGCAGGATGTGTGCATTAAGAATGTTTGCAGTGGAGAGGGAAGACTCTATTATGTGGCCCCGGGCTATGACGCCTTGTGGCTTGAGTAAATGAGGTGATTAGCAGGGATGGTGTGAGCTGTCACATGTCAGTTGCCGGGCTGAGAATCCAATCACAATCATATGTGTCAATCAGCCGCCCACCGAGGCAGTTGACCAACAGGTCAAACATAGTATACGATCAGCCACAAACTCTGAACTCAACACAGTAGTATTGCTTACGATCTTGGTTCCTTTGAAATGAGTAATGCAAACCAAACATGTACTCATACCTTCATGACACTTCCATCTAAGCTGGTATACAAAATAAATGACAGCTAATCATGATGCCAGAGAACACAACAAGAGAACGTAATGGAGTACTATTACAACTAATCTGTGTTTCAGCTGATTAAATGCATGACTGGTGATATGATACGATGTTCCCAGGGAATTTTCCTGACACACAGCAGCGTGCAACGTTTAAATATTTTGATTGACATTTCATATTAGGCACTTTTTTAAGGTCAACACTCAACCGTGAGTTATGAAATCAATCTAGAAGCAGATATTTAATGCTTTTTTTCACATCTCTATTTTCAGGTCGGTGAAAAAAAAAAAAAAAAAAAAACTCTTGCAAAGCTGTTTAAACACCATAGACAAAGCTTGGCCATAACAACACACTGGTGGGATAGAAACATGGTATCCAGGTTTTTCCAGAGTATAGAGAATGTTCTGGGCATCAGTCCCCAAGCCAACCAAATACAGAGGACCAATTAAATGTCAATGACTACTGCGGATAACCACCTTGACATTTACAGACCTTGTAAATCCATGCTGGATTGGCCCGTTTAGGAGGTCAGTGATAAAGGAGGGGTGTGTCAATGCATGGAGAAGTAAGGGTTCATGTGATGGTAAAGAGTGACATAAAATGAGACAGGGTTGACGGCAGGATGCTGGGAAGTTTGGGGGCAGGGTGGCCGTTTCATCTCATGCCCTTCACCTCTGCCAGAAACAATAGGGCTCACTCAAAGCCAAGGAGCAGAGGGTGTGATAAGGTAAGATAATGTAATGAGGACCAATCATGTGTCTGAGCTAAGAGGTGGGCCCCCTTAATTTGTCTTCTGAGTGGTAGTTCAGTGACAGATTAATTGCCCAGAGTGAGAGTGATGATTTGATGCATGCAAAATGAACACATCTTGAATAGAAAGAACAGGAGCATTCAACATTATAAATTAACACAAAAGCAAAAACAGAAAGGCTGCAGCATGATGTGCTCAACACAAAGTGTGTTTCTACAAACCTTTGATGAATCATCTCTCAGGTTGCACTAATGGACACCTTTCTTCTTTTGAATTAGCTAATAGACTTTGACTGTAAGGTTAATCTTTACCCAATTTGTTATTGCTAAAGTTAGCCTTCATGGAAGTTTACATCTTAAAGTTAAAGCTGCATGGGATGATCCCTGACATTTTTTATAGCACAAGCCTCATAGATCAACAAATCTAAAAGTATTTTAAATAATAAAAAAGTATTTTACTATTATTGGTTTGTTGACAAATGGTCAGGTGATTTGAACTTCAGAAAACTTTCATGCAATGCATTGTGGGATTGGGAATCCCATAGAACAGTGTTTTATAACCTTGGGGTCGCCTGGAATTAAACTGGGGTCCCCTGAAATGTCTAGTAATTAAAATTATACATTTATATATTTTTTTAATTATTAAATTATTATTCTTCACCACACACAATCTTAAACAAAAGTATTCTATATTTTCACTTTCTCAAATATAATTTGGTTCAAATAAATTGCAGTAAAAAAAACTATTTGAGCTGTCCCATCTTGTCACTTTATGCACTAATCCTGTATAAAAAACGATAAAAACTAATTCTAGAGAAAAAATGTCTGTGGAGTAGCAAGAAATTTGGGATATAAAAATGAGGTCATGACCCGAAAAAGGTTGAAAAACACTGCATAAAATGTTTGAAGTTACATTTCTAAGGATTTTTACTTTCTCCTTGATCTCTCGTGTTTCTTCACCAGACAAGGAAGACAGTGAGACCATTTGTGTTCTGGTTTGTTTATGGTTTTCCCCCTGATATGACGTCACTCTACAAGACATTAAATGTTGGCCGTATGCAGCTGTTTTGCATCCACTACACCAGAAATGTCCCTTTGGCTGTGCTTGGGGGGCAGACTGGCTTCACTAGTGGATGAGAACAACTTTTGGATGAAATATAAGTAAAAACAATGTGTAGGCATTAACAAGCAGCAACCTCACTACTAGCAAGCTAGCTGCTGCATGAGCAAACCAACACCTATCATTACTGGTTTGGCATTTTTCCACAGCCTTTAAGGAACATGCACATGTATTCATTAATTCGTTAAACACAAAGACAGTTTTCTGGTCAGTCATAAAAATGATGATGTTTAAAAGGAATTTGAAACAGCAACTGCATTGATTGTCAAAAATGTAAAAATAATGTCAAATTGTATTGCAGTTCCTAACTTTACAGTTAAATCAACTGCATTTCAAATGTAGCCTGATTGGTTATAATTCTTTGGTTAGTAGTTGGACACGACTGAGTTATGAGAATGGTGTAAAATGAATCCATGTTGGTGCATTACAGGTTTTCAATACAGGAAATAATAGTTATACAGTATATATAACTATTATATCCCAGACAGCACCAAAACGCAAAATAGTTGACCCATAAAAGCGGCATAGACCAGGTTAAAAATACATGGGATTGTAACGGACATTAACATACTAATTAACATAATTATTTAAATGAACTCTACAGAAAACATAATGTTTTCTTCTACCGTGACACTTCATGTTGTGAAATTCTGACCATTTCACTGACATGACTGGGCTTTTATTGAGAGACTTCTTATCCCATGATGTCCCAAAAACATGTGAGTATTTTACTCACTTTTAATGAACTTTGGCAGGGGTGATCACTGCGTACTTTGGAAGCAGATTGCTCATTGCATTTGATGAGATCGCGCATTTTGTGCGTTAACATAAAAAATCTTTGTCTCCTAAGCTCATAATTATCAGGGTTTATCAGAGCAATTATAGCAGATACTTGCGCAGCCTACAGCATTTTGTAAACATTTCCAAATCAAAATGTTTGTTTCATAATGATTTTTGTGCAATCCTAGTTAGAGTTCATCAAAAGTGCAGCACGTTACTAAAGTCATGAACCAAACAAGGACTTGTTGATGCATGTATGGAGGGCCAAGGTACCTGTGTGGTTCAAACCAACAGACAAGCAAGTTGTACTTAAATTGCTGGTTCCTGCTCATTTAGACATGTCAGAAGGTGTCAGAACATAAAGTGGATAGTAGGTTGTGTACATGCTTTAAAAAGGAGAACGTGCACACACAATATAAATCAAGTGATCACAATGTTATGGCAGATTTGGGTATATATTCGGCTAGACCACAATTAGCTCCCTTCATTAGATATTTATATGAATAGATTTTTCTCGCTTAGTAGCCTCGTAATAACACTGCATTAACTGAGACTGAAGTGCAAATCAATATCTACACCTGTGATTTTGTCACCCAATATTAGACAGCAGTAAGCACAGTTGGAACAATCATAACTTTAGTGAATGTACTCGAAATCACCTGTTTGTTGTTTCCAACTCTGAAAATAAATCTCTTCCTGTTTCCTGAATTTCTCTACGGCCATCAGCATCGGTAAAAACCTCCAATGAATTAAGGGTGGTAAACCTCAACAACATACCTCTATTGTGAACTGTTTTCTTTTGAGCTTAAAAGCCAGGTCCTTGTGGTCGGGGAGTTGGCTCGCCAAACAGTTCAGGTGAGGAACCTGGTGCACGTGTAGCAGTCCTGGGAAGGACAAAGGAGGCAAATTAAAGATGAACGCGTTCACCAGTGCATAAAAAATACATCAACACTACAAGGAAAATATTCGGTTCCTGTCCACTGTGTGTGTGTGTGTGTGTGTGTGCCTATGTCGCCTTACCAACAGCCAATAGAACAACAGGATTTTAAAAAAAGCATATTTCAAAAGCAAATTTCACAAATTCCACAAAGAAAAAAACCCTTAATATGAGAGCAACACCATGTTTTTAATGTAAATGGCATTGTTAATGTTTTCCTGGTAACTTTTCATTATCCAAAACACCAATTATATCAACAACAGCAATGATTCTTTTTTAGAAATTAAAAAAAAAGAAAAAAAGATTGCAATAAATTTATTCTTCAAAAACGTTTTTGTTTATTAGATCTAAACAAACAATAGGCAATGGGAAACCAATATAAGGAGGAATTGACAGATTTTACAAATTAATGTGTTTAATAAAAGTTTACAAACACTCCAGAATTTAAGATGTTTTCCATTATATTATCAAAGAAATCAAAAATATTAATATTATTAAATATTTACCCCTCAGGT